>NC_048299.1:171558492-171582350 GCF_013100865.1 Trachemys scripta elegans
CCCAACTAAATCATCCCAGCCAGGGCTTTGTCAAGCCTGACCTTAAAAACCTCTAAGGAAGGAGATTCCACCACCTCCCTAGGAAACCCATTCCAGTGTTTCACCACCCTACTAGTGAAAAAGTTTTTCCTAATATCCAACCCAAACCTCCCCCTCTGCAACTTGAGACCATTACTCCTTGTTCTGTCATCTTCTACCACTGAGAACAGTCTAGAAGATCCATCCTCTTTGGAACCCCCTTTCAGGTAGTTGAAAGCAGCTATCAAATCCCCCCTCATTCTTCTCTTCTGCAGGCTAAACAATCCCAGTTCCCTCAGCCTCTCCTCATAAGTCATGTGCTCCAGCCCCCTAATAATTTTTGTTGCCCTCCGCTGGACTCTTTCCAATTTATCCACATCCTTCTTGTAGTGTGGGGCCCAAAACTGGACACAGTACCCTAAATGAGGCCTCACCAGTGCCGAATAAAGGGGAATAATCACATCCCTCCATCTGCTGGAAATGCCCCTACTTATACAGCCCAAAATGCCGTTAGCCTTTTTGGCAACAAGGGCATACTGTTGACTCATATTCAGCTTTTCGTCCACTGTAACCCTAGGTCCTTTTCTGCAGAACTGCTGCCCAGCCATTCGGTCCCTAGTCTGTAGCAGTGCAGGGGATTCTTCCGTTCTAAGTGCAGGACTCTGCACTTGTCCTTGTTGAACCTCATCATATTTCTTTTGGACCAATCCTCTAATTTGTCTAGGTCCCTCTGTATCCTATCCCTACCCTCCAGCGTATCAACCACTCCTCCCAGTTTAGTGTCATCTGCAAACTTGCTAAGGGTGCAGTCCACACCATCCTCCAGATCATTGATGACCTTGCCCAAGACATGCTGTAAAGGGCTAGTTACATCAACTGCACCGGTGGGGTTTTGCAAGTGAAATTGCCTGAGGGCAGTTTTGAACAACCTGATTCAGGATAAACAAGCTTTTGTAAATAAATATTTTACATTAGGTAATACCCTGAATCTAGCTCCCCAGTTTCTCTCCCGGTGGGAAAGCGACCCTCTGCAAATCCCCTAAATCTGCTGCAAAGTGGCAACAGTAATGAACAGAAAGAATGAAGAGTTCATTAGGAGCCCTGTTCAGTTCAGTGGGAGCAGCATTCCACCCCTAATGAGGGTCTGAGGCTGTCACAGGGGGGGCCGGAGCTCCCGGGGAGCAGACACAATGAACCAGTCTCCTAAGGTTAGTTGTTCTTTCATATGCTAAGAGGTAGCTAGCTGAGGGCTGGGCGGAACCAACAGGGCTCCGGGCAAAGTCGACGAGCTCGCGATGAGAGCGAATAGCTCGCTCAGTGGGAGTGGGAGCCGGAGGCGAAACAGATCCAATCAGAGAGTCCTATCACGCCAGGGCCATGCATGAGCTGCTTTCATATGCAAATAGAGAGCGAGCGGGCGGCTGAGCCAAGCCACTTGCTGGGATCCAGCTGAAGAAGAAGCCGGCGAGGGGAAGCGGAACAAAGCGGGTGTGCGCGCCGCTGGCGCGAGCGTTAGCGCCTGTTCAGACAGGGGATGAAAAGGAAACCAACACGCTAGGCAACGGACTGCGCAACAGACATCACCCTCGCCGGATCTCCGAGGAGACATGGGCAGCGGGGTTTTTTCCCGCCTGGCTGAATAACTTGAGTGTGGAGGGCTTTGTGCTTCCGGCAGTCACTCCAGAGGGAAAGATTTTAAACCCACCAACAATGCGCCCGCAGAGGCGTTACCTCCTGGCCGTTCCTCTCCTGGGCGCGATGGTTTTCGTTGTGCTGCACAAGGGTCAGTTGCACCGGTCAAAAAAATATCCCCGGCAAACAATGTCCCACGAAAGCTACCTGCTGAAGCGAGCCTGCGATGCACTAATCGAGGAGAAGAAAGGTTTTGTTTGGGGAAACCTCCTAAAAACCTCTCGGGGGAGTTTTGCCTGCAGTGAGTACTTAATGCACAATCACTACATAACCAGCCCTCTCTCTGCAGAAGAAGCTGCCTTTCCTTTGGCTTATATCATAACTCTACATAAAGAATTCGATACGTTTGAGAGGCTCTTCAGGGCTATTTATATGCCCCAAAATGTTTACTGTGTCCACGTGGATGAGAAGGCAACGGCTCAGTTTAAGCAAGATGTGGAGACATTGTTGAACTGTTTCCCCAATGCGTTTCTTGCCTCAAAAAATGAACCAGTCATTTATGCTGGAATATCCAGACTTCAGGCGGATTTGAACTGCATGAAAGACCTGCTGGAATCGGGCGTTCAGTGGAAGTACCTGCTCAACACGTGTGGACAAGATTTCCCCTTGAAAACCAACAAGGAAATAGTTCAGCACCTGAAAGGATATAAGGATAAAAATATCACTCCTGGGGTGCTGCCTCCTGCCCATGTGATTTCAAGAACCAAATATATCCATAAGGAGCACATAGGGACGGACTCCTCGTACATGAAAAAGACCAATGTGTTGAAACAGTCCCCACCACACAATCTGACCATCTACTTTGGCTCTGCTTACATTGCGGTCACAAAGCCATTTGTCGAGTTCATTCTCAATGATCAACGTGCTATTGATTTATTGGAGTGGTCCAAGGACAGCTACAGTCCAGATGAACACTTCTGGGTAACACTCAATAGGATACCAGGTACGTAGCATGACTTCATTACTCATTCGTGTGTATAGGACAAGCTGGCTTGCACCCTGCTGAGCTAGGAAAGAGAGAGGAAATAAAACAGAACTGATTTCTGTGCTATATGACCTTTATATTAGCTTTAGGTCAACGTTCAGGATTCTCTTGTTCTATGGAAAGCGATATTCCGTCTGTCCTTGCAAAGGTGAGAAAAATGAAGCCATAAATGGATGGCACTGCCCGAGGATAATCACAGGGGGCTGACCAGTTATGTCCGATTTCATTCAGTCCCTTTCATACCAAGCTCGTATAGGACGCTTTTCATTTGTAGATTTCAAAGCACTTTACAAGAGTTAAATATCATCTCAATTTTATTGAGAGGGAAGCGGAAGCATAGACAGGTGACGCGATTGCTGAGTCACCCCACAGGTTCAGTGCTTTATCGACTAAGTCAGGTTGCCTTCTTTACTCATATTTACACACATTATTCCCATAGCAAAGTCCTATAGATTTAGAATCCCATCTATCATGCAAGGTGACTTCCACTAACTAACAATGAATTCTTGTTAAAAAACACACCCCAGACCTTCCGTTCCGCAGGACAAGGAGGAATGGTAAAGTTAAAGGTCTGTGCTGTGGTCTGTTTGTTGGTCTTTATGTTTAGCAAGCATCACTGTGATACTGAGGATTATTTAGACTTGACCTTAATGTTGGGCACCCCACTGCTAGCACTGTTGTAGCAGGGACATTTTTCACAGCACCTAAAGTTATAATGGGCCAGAACTTCAACTAGTGTATATTGGTGGTTCTAATGACTTTGAGTGACACCAGCTAAGGATGTGGCTATCATTTAAATCTCAACATTATTCCTTGTGTCACTTGACTTTAATACTTGCTTAGGGATTGCCTTTCTGGCCTGTGGATTAAATCTTTGTCCTTTCTGAACTGGGATGCTTCAACCCATATGTGGCCAAATCTAGGGACACAGTGTCCAGCACTGTACATCTCTACTAGTAGTGATTATAGAAAGCTTTCCTGCGCTGGCAGCAAAGCCACAATTTTAATCCTCTGCAGATCTAGTACATGTTGCTGGGTGAAAGAGAAGTAGAAGTCTGATCCACGCAGGGGGAAAATCCTCTGATTCAGCCCTTTCTTTCTACAATATCGTCCTGGTCTCACGTCTACATGACTCCTGCACACTGCCATGCTGGAAGCTGCTCAAGAAGTTTTGTGCACCTCAAATCCATCTTGAGCAGGAATATTACTCCAATTCTGCTGACAGCGATACTGACCACTAACTGTGAAGGTGAGGATCTAGATTTGTTTCACTCTGCACACAGCCATCCAGAGGTAATTCTACATATTTAAGGGTCTGGCCCCAAAGCTTGCAGGCCTTATTCAGACAAAAAGCTCCCACTGATGTCAGTGAGTCTAAGATTTAAGGATGAGTCCCCTGTCTAGGAATGACACGTACAGTAGTTCTGGCAATGAGATTTATTCCAACTCATTTTTCCATTTGATTAGATAAAAGGAGAAAAGACAATCAGTTTTATTGCACAGCAATTACTGCATGTTTACTTTTTAAATTAATATAAACAGTAAAATATAAATACTCCCTATGTGCAAAGAAGTGATCTTATCATATGTTAAATACACCTAACACCATGCAAATGACCTAGTAAAGACAGCTGCAGAAGACTGTTCAGCATAGATCCATCTGTTGCCTGCTTGTTTTTACAGCATGAGGAAGTTTGATCTTAGAATATATATGATTTGAAATTCAAAGCACATCAGCCTCCATCAGTGCAGCATCTCTGTGATCTGAAAAGACAGCTGAATGTAGATATGCAGGCTCATGCCATGTACATATCATGTCATATCAGCCTCCATTTTTGCACACACACAGGTGTGCCATGGCTGGCTCCAGAGCACCTGGGGTCATACAAGGATGTGAAAGACAGTATGAATCCTGAGTAATGCAAATGCAACTAGTTAGCATTGCAAGATATGTATTTTTATCATCCAAATTTCAATGAAAAAAGAAACCAAAGAGAACAGCCTGGCTGATAGGTGACAGCACAACACACTTATGTGGGTGTGATCCAAGCTCAGAATTGAGTTCATTCCTTCCATTCCCAAGCTTCTTTCCCTGAGCCACTCCATCCCTTCAGGACTATTCGGGGTTAAGAGCAGGAGACTCATTGCCTAGGGGAAAGGAGTGCCTCATACCTCTCAAAGAACACCCGTGGTCAACATAGGAGGGGGACTGATGGGATATAGAGAAAGCCACATCTGACTGGAAAGACAGGTCATCTACCCACAGGGCCTTTATTCATTCCTTCAGTTTATATTTCAAGTGCTTGCCCATGGGTCTCTGCACTTTCAGATCCTATCACAAATAAAAGCAACTCCAATAACACAATGGATTATATACATTTACATGCCACAAAGACTTTCTTCTTCATAGTATCCCTCATCATGCCAATCCACTCCCCTTCAATACACCTATTCCCCACCAGCACATGCATGGGAAGAAAGTATGGATCCCAGAGATTTCCTCCACCTTATAGAGAAAGGAAAACAAAGAGGTCAAAGACTACTCTTGTCACCATATTTTAGGTTAGGAGGTAAAAAAAATCTACTTACATTATTGCTTGACAGCCTGTTTGTGCTTCCATTTATTTCAATGACAAACCTCCTATTGACCTCAGTAGTGCAGGATCAAACCCCAAACAGATGTAAAGTGATACAAAGCTCCTTTGTGAAGTGTTTTGAGATCAATGGATGAAAAGAGCTAGGTATGAATTATTATTAGAGCAGGTCACTCCTCCTGGAACCTGAACTATCCTTCACTCTTAATTGTAAATTTTAAATACAAATACAGGTGTAGAAACTGTCCTTAGGGATACTTCCTACATTTGAAATAATTAAATAGTGAATTTGTGCAATAAAGTATGCAGTTGGGTGGTGCTGGGGAGAAATCTGGATGCTATTTAATCAAGTAATTTTTCCACAGGATGTTGTTTGGACTTTGTAGCAAGGGTGTGTGGCATCCATTCAGGCTTGGCACTGACACAGACTTCCTGTGACTTCCGATTTTCTTCATTGTTGAGTGAGGTTTTTCTACTTCATGAATAACTTAGAAAGAGAACTATTTGCTCTTTATTTTTGTGAAGATGAATAATTCAAAGCCGCGAGAACAAATTCTGATTTATCGCTAAGCAGTACCTTCCTTGGCAGTTTCGCAAGGATTCCTGGGGTCATTGTGCACGGGTAATGTTCATTGGGGACAATGTTAATTTCATGCAACAAAATGAATTTCAGAGGTTCAAGATTAAAACTAATAAACCAAATTTAGACAGTAATGAAAGTACATTTCAGGCATAAGTTAGCTGTGACTGTCTCTTTTAAAAGTGAGACTCAAAAAGTACCATAAATAAGGCTATGTGTGCACTACCACTTTTGCTGGTATAACTTATGTCACTCAGGGTGTGAAAACAACACACTCTGCTGAGCAACGTAAGTTACACTGACAGAAGCACCAGTGTGGACAGTGCTACGTCTGCAGGAGAAGCTCTCCTGCCAACATAACTACCGCTTCTTGTCGGAGGTGGTTTGATTATGTCAACAGCAGTCCCATGGGCATAGAGCAGCAGCTGTATTGGTACAGATGTGTGGCTGTAAGATCTCTAATGTAGACATGGCTTAAGCTATAGAAGCTTGGACCAGCAGAAAGAATCCCATTGATTTCACTGCATTTAAGCTCAGACACTCAGCATGTATATAAATGAAAACATACATTACAATTATCTGTGAACATCTTTAGGAAACATCTCCAGGAAATGGTTAGGAGATGGTGGTTTTGAGAAGCAAGAATTAGTGACTCTCAGCCTCTTTTGTGGGTCTTGGGGGGGAGAGGAGGTTGATGTCCCCCTTGGAAAATGTTGAAAATTTGATAAACTGGTTGCCAACTTCTGGGGCACTGTGAGAATGCCATTTTAGAATGCTTTAATATGTTTCTTCATTCATTGAATTTTCCACCACTGTTAGATCACTAAGGCCTTGGCTACACTGGCGCTGTAGAGCGCTGCAACTTGCTGCGCTCAGGGGTGTGAAAACGCCCCCCATCCCCGAGCGCGAGTACAGCGCTGTAAAGCGCCAGTGTAATCAGAGTCTGCAGCACTGCACGCTTGCTCGCAGCGCTGCAAGCTACTCCCCTCGGAGAGGTGGAGTACATACAGCGCTGCGAGAGAGCTCTCACAGCGCTGGCAGTGCGACTACACTCGCTCTTCACAGCGCTGCCGCGGCAGCCCTAAGAAGTCCCGAGTGTAGCCAAGGCCAATGCAAACATTCAGAAGCTGAGTCTGCCCCAGACCACCTTTCCATTGTTAAAAAATAATCCCCCCCAAATGTATCTAAATCGGATTAGAACAGCACATTATCCTTCGGTGACTAGTAGGACTAAGGGCTTAATCCTGAGAGGAACTTGGTACCTGTAAGTCCTCATGACTTCACCTCTTTGACCCTGTCAGCCTCAGGCCATAAATTCCTCTGTAGTCATCTCTGGATTGTAGATGTGTGAGTTGGGGAAGAAAGCCTCTTTACTAAGGGGGAGGGATAGCTCAGTGGTTTGAGCATTGGCCTGCTAAACCCAGGGTTGTGAGTTCAGTCCTTGAGGAGGCCATGTAGGGATCTGGGGCAAAATCAGTACTTGGTCCTGCTAGTGAAGGCAGGGGGCTGGACTCGATGACCTTTCAAGGTCCCTTCCAGTTCTAGGAGATAGGATATCTCCATTAATTATTATTATCATGGGAAATCCATCTCATATGGGGACTAATATCATTGCATCTTGCAATGCCACGAATGGGAATGATCTGAGACTTCTTCAGCAGAACCATATAAAGGGCCAAATATTCTGCTGGTGTAAATTGGTATAGTGCCACTGAAATCAACTGAAGCTGCCACAATTTACACCAGTAGAAAAGTTGGCCCCAAACATTCACATACGTTTCCTAACATCTGACCCCTTCCTCTTTTCCCTGGGATGTATGCATCCCCATCCAACATTTTTGTTGTTGTCACAACAATATTAACACCTAGTTCTGCTTAGTGTATGCGCAATGCAGTGGCACCCGTGACTAAGATTCATTACAGAATAACCACCACATTTTCTACAGTGACCACTGAGTCTGCAGTTGCCCTTCACTTTATCTATTAATATCATTCCTCCTCCATCATCTACTCATCAGTAGCTATTGCTTCCCATTGAGTTTTGTCCTCTGCATTTACCATGCTGTTTTCCCACAGTATGCTCACAACTGTCATCAACCTTTTAATGCATGAGTTACAAAAAGATCAAGCCTACTAAGCTGCAGACACACTTTTCATAGACAATGCAGCATAAATGGGCTTTAAGGAGGGATCTGAAAGAACACAGTGCAGAGTTTTTGCATATTTCATTAACCCCAGCTCCTTCCATGCATAAGGGATGTAATGGGGGAGAATCTGAAATCTGACAAATAGGAAAAGAGACTGCTATTGTCAGTGAAGTGGAAGTGGGGGCTGATGGCTTTATAGAATATAAGACATGATAGATGGGGTGGGTATAGGCCTTAAAAGAAAAAGCAAGTAGTTTGTGCTTGATGCAGGAAAAAGAGGAGGGAGAAACAATGGGAGGAAATTCTATTAACTCTGGGCCAAAATCTCAGCCTAGTCCATTGGAGTCAATGGATCCATGCTGATTTACACCAGCTGAAGATCTGGCGCTATAGTTGTAAAATTACCACCCATGCTATCAGAGTAGGTATAATTCCAGTTAGTGCAGCAGTAAATCCTCAGTAACCTGTAGGAACAGGCAAGCCAGTTTGGGTAAGATAAGAACGGACATGAATTTCCATCCCTCAAGCTGAATTTGAACCTCTAAGCCAGTGTCTCTCAACCTTTCCAGACTACTGTGCGCATTTCAGGAGTCTGATTTGTCTTGCATACCCCCAAGTTTCATCTCACTTAAAAACTACTTGATTACAAAAATCAGACATAAAAATATAAAAGTGTCGCCGCAGGCTACTGCTGAAAAATTGCTTACTGTCTTATTTTGCCATATAATTATAAAATCAATTGGAATATAAATATTGTACTCTATATTTCAATAGATAGAGCAGTATAAGCAAGTCATTGTCTGTATGAAATTTTAGTTTGTACTGACTTTACTAGTGTTTTTTATATAGCCTGTTGTAAAACTAGGAAAATATCGAGATGAGTTGATGTACCCCTGGAAGACGTCTGCGTACGCCCCGGGGTATGTGTACCCCTGGTTGAGAACCACTTAACTTCTCTTTCTTATACCTGCATCTTCTGCATACTGCATGTCCGGTTTTTAATCAAAATGCCACAGAAAAGAGTATGTTCTCTATTTTCACTTTATTTCTAACTCGGATGGAATGCAGAATTGCTGGAAATACAATGGAGAACCAGTTCTTCTGAGATTTCCTGTCCAGTTTATTGCTTTTCAGAGCTTATATATGAGAGGCTATGAACCTTATTAGGAAGAACCAAGTTAGTCCTGTCTGTTTAGATACCAAATGCTTTTGTAACATGGTTGATATTAGCACTGACCCCTATGAGCTGTGTGTCCAGTAAAGACCAGGCAAGACAGGAAGACATAGAGAAAGACAGATATGCATACACACCTTCCCCTTCTTCCACTACAATTTATATGCAGCCATATCCGAGGTGGTCTTACAGCAGTATTTCAGGACAGGAAGTGAAGACTATCATGATGGCAGGGCTAACACTGTACCATTTCTTATAGCTCCAGGGATCTCCTGGTCAGAATCTTGATTTTATGTGTTCTCCAAAATATGGCACCTGCAACTTCACAGTGCTCCCTAGCATTGCTGAATCATTCGTCCAGTACTGATCTGAGAGACGAATGCCATTTACTGAAATACCATCATCACTTTCTATAGCTACCATTTTTTTCTTGGAGGTCCCCATCCAAGTCCTCACCTGACCCAATATTATGAGTTCACCATTGCCCCAGTTATGGAGAAAGTAACTTGTCCGAAAAATGCCAACACCATTGGACGAAGTAGATTCCTTTTGGGGAAATCTGGGCTTAGAGAATGCTTGGCCCAAGAAGCCTAAACAAACAAACAAAAACTGAAGGACAGTTTCCAAGTGGAGTTGTCTTGGTGCACTCTCTTCCCCCACCCCATCGGACTAGGATTTCTTCCTAGCTAAGGAATTGCTAATTGATTTTTTTGTCCCAGAAGTGTTCCTATTGGTTACATTTTTATCTTGGTCCAGATTTTGTCTTTGAGTCGCTGACAGCATTGGAGGGGGAGAGACTGGGCTGCTTAGCATCAGGGATCCTGACTGACAGCCAGAATCTTTCTCAACTGGTCTCAGGAAATGCATGCTAGAGGGCGGAGTTCACTCAGCCCTACTGCAGTGTGTGCTATCTCCATACAGCAGGCAGCTCCGCTAGCCCATGGGAAAGGGGTGCAAAGCTATGCCCCTCCCTCCACCCTCATACACACTGTCACTAGCCACCCACTTCTTTGTCTCCTACTGCAGTTCCTGTCCTCCCTCCCCAAGTTATGGCTGGCCCTTTCACAGAGCAGGTGGCTTCTTCTGTGCGCTCCTGAATCTTTGTAAACAAGGACAGAACCAGCATTTTTCCCATCTTATTTTATCTGCTGCAAGGCCAGCATACAAAGGGGTGTATTTCATAAATCCTGAGTGAGCTCTGCATACCATATCATAGTCCATATTTCTGTTTATAGCAGAGTGCCAGTGATTTTGCCGTTGTACCATTCCACTTCTTTGATGTGGGGTTAAGAATCATTATTGAATACTTTCCAACCATCTGTAGTTAAAAGAAAGCATCTATACTTAAATGTTGATTTTTTTTAAAACTTTCTGCCATCCCATCCCTCCAAAAATACTTAATCCAATGGAATTTAAAGGCTTTCCACTATTTCTTGTAAAGCTCCTCATTACAGCTTGCAAATGTTGGCAGCTATAGTTACCATGAGCTTTTAGAAATAGGTAGGATTTCCTTTCCATCTCTTTCCACTGAGGGGAGGAAGTGCAACAGGAAACTGCAGTTACTGACCCTCCATTTACCTCCATCTGTGGCATTGCTAAAGAACCCTGTAGGCAGGCTAGTGTAAAGTAAACAACTACTTTTAGTCGTAACAGCTGGCCAGACCATTTGACCACTGTGTAAAACCAGTGGCAACTTTGACATTTGCATATCATGAGTTTTCAATTGGTGAGTCACAAATCCAACACATACAATTTATGTTATAAGGGTTGTTCAATATTCAAATGTTTGAAACCCTGTTTAAGAATACTTTTTGTCACTTGAGATTAATAAGTTAGCAGAAGTCACCCTCTTGAGTTTTGGCTTGTTTCTTTGCATGGGTCCTTCAGCTCCAAACTAATGCTGTTGTGCTTTTTATACATACTCAAGCATCAGGCCTGCTTCTGGCCTTGCTTGTAAACGATGAGTAACTGCACTCAGGTCGAGGGAACTAAAGAAGTGTAAAATGCAGAATGAGAAACAGTCCCACCAGGTACATTTATTTTACAATTTACAGAGCCAACTCAGCCAGTCAAAAAGTTTAAACTGGATTTATTTGATACCCCCCGCCACCTCCCCAAAAAAGGATTAAAAAAATAAAACAGAAGTCCTATAATTTTTCCCCATTTTTCAAATAACTATAGAGCTGTTTGAATGCTAAGTTTTAGAGTTTTGATTAAAAAAGAGGGACTAATTATAATTTGTTGACCAACTCTATAAATTAGCATTCACTTGAATTATTGTAGCTTTCCTCCTATAGTGTGTACTAATCTAGACCAGAGATTGGCCTGAATTGAAGGTTGGCTCTAGAGCTGTAGCTCTAGATTCATCTGAGGAGACAGAACTTGGTTGTAATTAATATATATGGCTTTCCTCACTGAGGCCACTGGTCCCGTTGGGCTGTCAGGATGTTCAGCTCCATAACCAATCACAGCCTTTTCTGCTTAGTGTTACCACACTGGTCCCTAAAAGGACTATCCTGGACTAATCAGTCATGGAAAGGACTGCTAACCAAACTGCTGGAATAAAATCCAAACTTCCCCTGAGGCTCAGGGAGATTCAGAATCCGTGTTATAGTCTGGGCCCATTTCTAGTATAAACTTTGCAAACCGTTTGTTAAATCTTCTTACACAGCAAGCTTGATTTAACTAAGAAGTTTAGCTACATAAACAAAGCCAAAACGATTTAGTAGTTACAGCCAAAAATTGAGAGTATGGAGCCTGTGGGCCAGATACCCAGCTAATGTAAATCATTTAGACTAGCTCAGAATCTGGTCCCTTGGCTCAATTCTTGACTTATCTATGTGACCTGGAAGAAATCACTTATCTTGCTTGTGCCTTACTTTCTCCATCTGCAGGAAGGAGGATAAAAATCTAAAGTACTATTAAAATCATAAAGCCAAATTAATGCTCTATTTGGTCATGTCTTTTTATTAGGGCTGTCAAGCGATTAAAGGCATGATTAATTGCACTGTTAAACAATAATAGAATACCACTTAAATATTTTTGGATGTTTTCTACATTTTCAAATGTATTTATTTCAATTACAACACAGAATAAAAAGTACAGTACTCACTTTATATTTATTTTTGATTACAAGTATTTGCACTGTAAAAAAACAAAGGAAATAGTAATTTTTCAGTTAATCTAATACAAGTACTGTAGTGCAATCTCTTTATCATGAAAGTTGAACTTACAAAAGTAGAATTATGTACAAAAAAAACCCCTGCATTCAAAAATAAAATGATGTAAAATTTTAGAGCCTGCAAGGTCAGTCCTACTTCTAATTCAGCCAGTCACTAAAACAAACAAGTTTGTTTACATTTGCAGAGATAATGCTGCCTGCTTCTTGTTTACAATGCCACCTGAAAGTGAGAACAGGCGTTTGCATGGCACTGTTGTAGCTGGTGTTGCAAGATATTTACATGCTAGATGCACTAAAGATTCATATGTCCCTTCATGCTTCAACCCCATTCCAGTGGACATGTATCCATTCTGATGATGGGTTCTGCTCAATAACAATCCAAAGCAGTGCAGACCAATGCATGTTCATTTTCATCATCTGAGTCAGATCCCACCAGCAGAAGGTTGATTTTCTTTTTTGGTGGTTCGAGTTCTGTAGTTTCCACATCGGAGTGTTTTAAGACTCTTTTAAGACTTCTGAAAGCATGCTCTACACCTCATCCCTCTCAGATTTTGGAGAGCACTTCAGATTCTTAAACCTTGGGATGGTTAGAAATCCCACATTGGCACCTTCTTTGCGTTTTGTGAAATTAGGGTGACCAGACAGCAGTTGTGAAAAATCGGGACGAGGGTAGGGGTGTAATAGGCGCCTATATAAGAAAAAGACCCAAGAATCGGGATTGGCCCTATAAAATTGGGACATCTGGTCACCCTATGTGAAATCTACAGTGAAAGTGTTCTTAAAACGAATATGTGCTGGGTCATCATCTGAGACTGCAATAACATGAAATATGGCAGAATGTGGGTAAAACAGCAGGAGACATACAATTCTCCCCCCAAGGAGTTGTCACATTTTTTAATTAACACATTTTTTTTAAACAAGCATCATCATCATGGAAGCATTTCCTCTGGAATGGCGGTTGAAGCGTGAAGGGGCATATGAATGTTTAGCATATCTAACTATGCCTGGAATGCACCCACTTTGCAGTGAGAAAACAGGCTCAGTTGCTGATGGTCCCCCAAATGCCTCCCCCGCAAAGAACAGAAAAGTTCTCCGGGAGTTGACTAGGAAAGAATCCTAGAGTGTTCAGCACAGCACTTGGCGCCTGCAAAGGGTGTCACTTCGTTATTGCTCCCTGCTGTCAGAGCATGGTTCTTCATCTCCTGTACCCCATTGACAACTTCTTTGGCCCTGTGATGGCATATCTCTGGCTATACCTTCCATGGTCCAGCCCTCCAGCCACATCACCTCTTTCCAGTTCTGTTCCTTTCAAGGTAACCAAAGTCCACCTAAAGAATCCATACCAACATGCAAACAGAAGATCCTTCTGCACCTCTTGCACTACCTTGAAGTTCCCTGCTCTTCACCTCTATTCCCTGCGATTACACAGTTCCTTCTTTTCTCCTTTGGCTGAGCACTGCCTCCCAGGCCTTTCCTTACAGGCAATTTTCCCTTGCAGGTCTCCCCACTACTTCCCCTCCCAAGGGACTCCGGTAGCGTCTTTGGAGACCTCCCTGCTTCTTACAAGCCATAACTCAGGGTCTCCCACAGGTACCTGCCTTGCTATCTGTGGTTCTCTCAAGCCTGCCTTCACAGAGAGAGGGAGGGAACTCTCCTTGCTCATCACTGAGTTCTCTCCCATTTCTGTGTAGTCCTCCCTGGACCCTTCACAGCTAGGATTGCTAATTGTAATTGAGTCCCCAGATCAGGCTCAGTGGGGATTAACTGCACTGTTACAGTGCAACTTCATTTTCCTAGCTGAAGAAGATTGTACATCAGGTGGCAAGCCACCTATTGTGGATTAAAGGATGTTGACAAAGCTGTTTGGGTGCCAGACAACAAATCAGACCTCATGTATATTTGAAGAGACAAAATCTGGAGTTTGTCCGGGGTCATGTGGGAACCTTGTATTTATGCTATTGATTCTTTGCTATTTCTGCTATCACATTCTGAGACCAAGACTATTTTAAGGGATGCTTTTTACTATCTTGTTGAAACAACCTATTCAATATCAAATGGACCATCTAATTGGAGTAAGAGTCTGAGCACCCGTGGCCCTCCAGCCCAAGTTTTGGTTAGGGGTATATAGTAAAAAAGTCATGGACAGGTCAGAGGCCATGAATTTTTGTTTATTGCCTGTGACCTGTCCATGACTTTTACTAAAAATACCCATGACTAAAACATAGCTTTAATAATGGGTCTCCATTGTTAACAGTCAGTCAAGAAGGATGAAGGTTCTTGCATGTATGTGTAGCATGAACACATCACTTATTCTCTCTGGGCCAAATTCAGGTGCCATATAAGTAAATACTCTTCAATTGCCTTAATGGCAGTTCACCCATTTGTACTCAGTCTGAATTGATCCACTATAGCCCCCCAGTAGCCCAGATGGAAAATGGGGATAAAGCGATTTATCCCTATCTCACAAGGAGGTAGTGAGGATTAATTAGCTACTAGGATTATCACTACTGGGGGGAGGGATAGCTCAGTGGTTTGTGTATTAGCCTGCTAAACCCAGGGTTGTGAGTTCAATCCTTGAAGAGGCCATTTAGGGATCTGGGGCAAAAAAAATCTGTCAGGGACAGTACTTGGCCCTGCTGTGAAGGCAGGGGACTGGACAATATGACCTTTCAAGATCCCTTCCAGGTCTGTGAGATAGTATAATATGGAGATATACCTATCTGAACAGCATTTTGAAGATACAAAGTGTTAACAATTAATACTTAGTGCTTGTTTATGGGTAATACCTCTCTTGCACCCTCTTGAGGAGAAGATGGGCACTGTTCTTGTCAGGGCAGGAGGCGCAGCAGCAGCAGGGAACAGCTGTCTCCCTGTATTACATTACTGTGGAATTGTTCCAGAGTTTGGAGAACAGCTCACTGCTTTGGGGTCTCTCCCACATACAGGGGCAGGAGGTGAAAAAAGGACAAATAAATAAGTCAGGATGTTCCCACAATTCCCAAGAGGCAGAATCCACAACTTTTAGAAAGCAAAGGATTATATTTAAACACACACACACACACACACACACACACACACACACACACACCCCCAAACCCTCTCCTTTCTGGGAGGACCTGAGTGGTCAGAGTTCTCAAGCAGTTTCCCCAGTTAGCAACCCCTTCCTGTTAGGTACTCCGAGTTCCGGGCCTACTCCTTCAGAGTACCACTTCAAACTGACCCGGAAGCCTCCCTTTGCAGGCTTGCCAAACCTCACAGATGTGCTGGATTGCTGCAGATTGTGCCCAGACAGGCTATTATCCCCTTCATGACTCCTGTAGTGAGCTGCCCTACTACACCTTGGAAGGATTCCATTTCTCTTGGTGTGACCATTCAAGGATGGAGGGTTGCACACAAATACATGTCTTGTTGAAAGGGCTTATAACCAGGAGATCTTTGTTTTTAAAGAGTTTTGTTTCAGGAGTACGAAGTGAAATTGCTGAAGCCTTCATGGATTTCAACCTAATTCTGTTGTCAGTGCTGAGAAGATATACAAGTCAGTAAGAGCTCCCAGAAGAGAGCGATGCTGTGCAATGACGTAAAAACCTGAACTCAGCTCCCCACCCAAAAAAAAAAAAGACTAATTTCTCCCCCCATCTTATCAAATTGTAGATGTCCCTGGTTCCATGCCAAATGCATCCTGGGAAGGTAACCTGAGAGCTATCAAGTGGAGCGATAAGGAAAGCTCTCATGGAGGTTGTCATGGTAATGTGTATATTCTTTCCTTTTCCTATTTTTGCACTGAAATCTGAGAACTGGGTGGGAAATTATTTTTCTGTCCCTCAAATATTTGAGATTTCAGAAGCTTTGCCGTTCCACATCAACATGAAGCAGTCACTTTTTGAAGTTAAACAAAAAAGGGCAGCAAGAGAGAGGCCAGCACCCAAGAATAACCCAGTGGTTATAGCATGCACCTGGGATGTGGGAAACCTCAGTTCAGATGCTGCTCTGCCATTCTCCACACCCCAGGTGAGTGCGCTCACCAGCAGGATATTGGCTATTCTGCAATGGGTCTCACTGTTTTTCCTGTTGGAGCTTATAAATAAAGATTCAATGGAGCAGGGACTTGACGCTAGGTCTCCCACAGCGCAGGGGAGTTCCATAGCCACTGAGCTATTCTGCAGCGTGGGTGGTTTGTGATTTTTTTTCCTTCTCCCTCTCTCTCACCAGAAATTCCTTCCTGCACCCAATAAACATTTCCCAATGAAAGTTTCATTGAAACTGGTATGTTCCCCTGGAAAGTTTGGGTTTTGACAGATCAACAGTTTCTGACAAAATAAGTGGCATCAGAAAATTCCCAACCAGCTCTGTTGGTAACTGAGCAGCTATACAATTCTTCTCAGGAATTTTTTAGCCCTTTCTTTAAATCTGTGCTATAATCATATATAAGCATGGAGATATTCTCCTTTGTAAAATGGGGGTCATCATTAACTAACCATATAAACGAACCGGCTTATGATAGAGTATATAAGCCGACCGTCTCTCTCCCCCACCCCCAAGAAGGACAAGTAAAAATGGAAAATTTTTATAATGTGTTCATAAGCTGACCCTATAATTCAGGGGTCAGCAAACTTTGGCCCCTGGACCATCAGGATAAGCCGCTGGTGGACCGAGATGGTTTGTTTACCTTGAGCGTCCGCAGGCACAGAGGTAAACCTAAGTAAACAAAGTGTCCCGGTGCACCAGCGGCTTACCCTGATGGGCCGGGACAGCAACTGGTGGGGAAGATTTTGGGGGGGGGGGGGGGGAAAGAGCTGGGAGTCAGGGGAGTAACCCCTATGACCACCCCCCACATGACCCTAGCCCAGGACCCCCACACTCTCCCCATCCTAGCCCAGGACCCCCACACTCTCCCCATCCCATCCCTTCCCATGTTATCTGGTGAGGAGGTCTCTGGCCTGGTTGGAGCTGCTCCGGCAGGCTGGGCAGCGCGGCTGCAGCCTGCTCCGGCGGGCCAGACTGGGCGGCGCGGCCGCAGCATGTTCCAGGGGGCTGGGCTGGGTGGCACGGCCGCAGTGTGCTCTGGGGGGCGGGGCTGGGTGGCACGGCTGCAGCCTTCCAGCCCCGGAGCTGCAGCTGCTGCGTTAGAGACTGGAGGGGGCGGAGGGGGGGAGAGAGCAGAGAGCAGTGTGGCCAGAAGCGCAGAGACTCTGCCCCGCCTCTTCCCTTCTGGCTGTGCTGCCTCTCTTTGCTCCCTCTGTTGCAGGGAGGGGCTGTGTGCCACCTCTCCCTCTCTATACCCGTTCGTAAGCCGACCCCCTTCTCTGGTGCTTCCCTTTTTTACTAAAAATATTCAGCTTATGAACGGGTATATACAGTAATTCATAGGCATAATGAGACTCACTAAACAAGTATCTGTAAGCAATCTTAAGTTGGAAGATGCTATAGAAGTGCAAAATGCTCATTATTACTGTAGAATCCTGACATACATATACATTTGCCGCAATCCTGCATTTGTACTTCAGACTAGGTAAGACAGGGATCATGATTTATGGTAGAGCAAGGAGACTGCAGAGTCCTAGGATTCTATCTCTGGCTGAGTCACAAGGAGTATCTACTATGGAAGGTTTAATTTCTAGCTTGAATAGATGTACCCGCAGTAAGACTGATCCAGTTAGTATGATGAAAATAGAAGTGAAGGTATGGCAGTATGAGCAGCAGGACAGTCTAGCTGCCTCGAATACAATCCCACTGGGACCATTCTGTAACATTTGGGCAGCTAGCCCCTCCCACTGTTTGCATTGCTACAGCTACACTTCTGTTTTTAGTACCCTAGCTTGATCAAATTGTACCTTCCAGCAACTGCTTAGATGTGTCCACAGACTTACTATGTATCTGAGTGATTCACTTGACTTCCTTATGAATCAGTGCACCCAGCTGTAAAAACAAACAAACAAAAAGAGTAAAATGAAATCCTTCTTACAACAAATGCTACTTTTGAGCGGAGCTTCCAGGCTCTTACATAGATGAACTAACAAACATATCAGAGCATCTACCATTTAGCAAATTAAGACAGTAGGCCTAATTAGCTACTGGATCACTATAGTTATGTGCCACTGTAGCGCCACTTACATCAATGGAATTACATCAGTTTAAAACTGAAGTAACTCAGTGGAAAACCTGAGTCCTAGAATCATAGAAATTAGAGATGGAAAAAACCTTGCTGAATCATTTGGCCCTATAGCTGTACTGGTTTGTTTGGGCTAGTTTTAAATGTCTTAGGTGATGATGTTTTCATTCTTACAGACAGGAGTGAAAGTGACGTTAAGCACTTACCGGTATGGGGGCTGGCTCCAGCCCCCAGAAGGGGCGGGGCTGGCAGGCAGCGTCCCCCAGCCAGCCCATCTGCACTGCCTCGCCCATGGTGCCCAGGGCTCCAATGGTGATTTAAAGTGCCTGGGGCTCTGTCCGCTGCTGCAGAGCAGCCAGAGCCCCAAGCCCTTTAAAATCACGGCCTCAGGGAATCTGCTCCTTTTGTCCCCCTCATCGGCAGCCTGAGGGAAGTCGGGGGAGCAAAAGGGGCAAGGACGTTAAAATGCTGCCATGGCAGCACTTTAAGCAGCGTCCTTTGCCACAGCACTTTAAGGACCCTGCTTAAAGCGCTTGCCACAGCAGCGCTTTAACGTCAGCTGAGTACGGGCTGGTTCCGGTGGCCACTTTTTAGCGGCACGCTGTACCGGCTTACTTTCACCCCTGCTTATAGATCTCATTGTTTGGACATTTTTCTTGGTCACCCTAGATTAGCTATTTTTTTTTTAAACTTCATGCCACCACTCAGTTATTATTCCCCTATTCACTTCTGACCAAATTCAGATCTGGTGTAAATGGGCTTCACTCCACTGAAATTAACCGATTTATCATAAGGATGAATTTGACTCATCTCTTTTCCACAGAACACCTTATGTATTTGATGTTGCTCTTGTCATCTCTTTCCTTTGCAGGTCATTATGTCAGAAGCATTTGTATATATGGAACAGGTGACCTAAAGTGGCTATTTAAGTCTGTAAGCATGTTTGCTAACAAGTTTGAACTCAAAACATACCCACTCACTGTAGAATGCCTGGAACTGAGGCTTCGAGAGAGAGCACTGAACCAGAGCGAAACGCAGGTGAAACCAAGTTGGTACTTTTAAATTAACAACTCAGAATGGAAATAAAACTCCAGCTGCAGTAGCTCGGGAAGAATAACCTCCCTGGAAAGACTTTTCTTCTGGAACTTCAGTACGGGTAGTTTGTAATGTCTTGAGTGGAAGGTTTGAGTGTAGATCATACAACACTGGAGAGACCCAAAGAGGAGGCTGAGGAAATGGTTCTGTTGGCTTTGCTATATTTGCACGTTTGGCATGTGTGGCTGGATGGCACCTTACTGACTTGTGCCGGGCAATAATGTCATCGCTATCATGTTCTGTATATTTATATGTAAAAATCACGCAGCCCTAAATTTTCATACAGCAACATAAAATCCAGAGCATACTAATGAGGAAGAGTTATCCTTCTTTGAAGAAAACCATCACCATCAACAAGATCTTAAAGAGAAATCTAGGTGCACAGTTTGATTACTCCATACGTCCAGAAACAAAAATCACTGACTTCCCGACCCCCCCAAATAAAAATCCCTCTGCCAAATGTTTGTAGGGTAATAGCATTTGGTATTTTTGACTCTCTAAATGGGCAGCATGGGGCCTGTGGGAAGCAGGAGAAATGCTTCCAGATCTGCTGGATCCCTTCCAAAGCATTCTGGGGGTGGGGGAAGGCACCTGGGAGTTAAACATTTTCATACTGATAACTCTGAGCTTTTAAGAATAACTCAGTCACTCCATCTTATACTGTGAAACATGCTAATAGTCTCTCTGAGTTTTATTTTCCTAGACTGTATATACTTAGCACAGAAAATCCCTGTTAGCTATTGGTTATACTGTATTAAGATTTTTTCCCCCTACATGCCAGCCACTAGATATGTAAGCAGGTCTGATGTTCCAGCTACACATGCAAAGCTCCCTGAAGACAACTGAAAGTCTCAATAGACCAGCCAGGACATTGCCTGGTACGCAGCAGACAAAAACAAAAAGCAAAAAAACCCACCACAGCCACCCCACAGCTAGAACTTTCAAAAATATTTTAAGTTTCCCAAACCTGATGGATAGTACATATAGTTTTCACGCTAATGTTCCTCACTCTGAGGACCCCCTTATTTTTCTGGAAAAGTCAAAGGAAAACAAAGCAAAAACACAAAATAAAACTACAGTTGTGGGCACCTCTTCCTTTAGTTGTGGAAGATGGTATGTATGCCAAATTCTAGGCACATAATACTAAGGAGTTTCAGACTGTGCCATCACAAAGGCATTCAAATAGACTATTTTCAGGGCAGAAACTTGGACTCAACTCCTGTTCAACTTCACTAATGGAAGAATTTCCTGACAGCAAAGCTGGCACAACAAGCAGCCTGTGGAAGCTACAGAAAGAGGAAGAAGAGAGAGAGATGGGGCAGTAGAATGATTTTTCAAAAGTGACTAGTAATTTCGAGGGCTGTAGGGGGCCTTCACTTTTGGCTGCCCAATTTGAGACTCTTTAAAGGGGCCTGATTTTTTAGAAGACAGGGGCTCAGCTCTTTCCAGCAGTGATATCTCAAGTTGGGCACTCAGAAATGGAGACACACAAAGCTAAAAGTCACTTCTGAAAATGTAGGCCAAGATTTAAAGGGAAGGGATCCTGACAACCTGATCAGAATAATTGTAGTACCACAATGTGCAAAGAGGGCAGGAGGTAGAAGTGGACTGTCCCAGACTGAGAACCAGAGGCAAATAAGGGATAATAAAACCAATAAGAGCAGAAGCAGCACGTCCAGCAATTTAAGAGACCAACAACAGGATATTTTGCACTGAATTCTCTTAAAATGAGCAGGACCAAGTGGATCCAGTCTTGAAAGATCTCACATTTTCCTATTTGAGTAACGTGATAGCAGAATTCTGAACACTTAGCAACTCACAAAGCAAAGCTGTCTGTTGATAGTTAATACTGCTGGCCTATGTACTGGCACAATCCAACTCCTGTTAATGTCTCTTCCTTGAATGATAGTCAATATATTTTCATGGAAATAAATTATTTTGATTTCATCATGTAACTGTGTGTGGATTTGTTTTGGGCCTGTGGCACCAGGTGGTAGCCATTGTATTATTTTAAGGAAGATAATTAAAATACAACTTGCAGTTAAGTGAGAGACTACTACAACAACAGAATTAAAGGGGGAGGGAAGTAACACTGCATATGAATGTGAGATTTAGATTTGCACCGAGCACCTCTGGAAGTTATTTATCACCACCTTTATTCTCAATTGATATCCTATATCACAGCTAGTTATAGCAGGTCAGCCAGCTACCCCGTTACATCAGTCTGCAAATATATTTGAGAATGGGGTTAAAACCGTGGATTTAACTCCCCCTGGTCTTTCTCCTGTAGACATTTATACCTGTGCACAGTGGGCTAAATACACAACTATTTTGATTCGGTAATACTTTGCACACACTCAACACATGTGCAAGTCACTATGCAAGATGCTAAGCAAGGGAGAATCAGGCCTGGTATCTCTGGGCCTCTCAATGCTTTAAGATTTGTGAAGAGAGAAGATAAAGGAAAAAACTGCTTTCCTGGTGCTGTCTGTAGTGGACTTTCATCCTACATCATCTTCAGGTACAGTTTTTAGAAGCATCCTCAGGAGTCTAAATCTCTCTAGCTGCGGCTTTGCACCTATGGAACATCTGTAGCCACAAACGGTCTATATGAAGTTACATGTAGTCAGACAGGGAAATGGAAAAACTTTTGCTTAAATGCATTTCAGTAGTTCCAAAAATTCCCCACCTCTAGAAACAGAAAGAGGCTCCTTTCTGCTCTGGCTATGTTTGTGATATCAGAAGCATACATAACTGAAATAATTAAAAAAAAAATAGACAAGCAGCCTACATTCAGTTTACAGTGTCACCTATGATTGTACAGGACAGTTACCCAGATGACCTTCAGTCATACTCCATCGCATGTTTTTCAACTTTACTTTTTTTTTTTTTAATCTCCAAGCCAAGCAATATACACAGAGCTAGCTACACCTGGTACTTTCCATATGCTGCCTTTAGTTTGAGTCACCTTGTACGGTTACATTAATTAATTATTATTAAAGGATTAATAATCCATACTTAATATATTTAAGGCCTGAATCTCTCTGAGCAGAGGTTACTGCCTCAGAGATTTTTGTTATGGGGGTTTCCACAGTGAAGTTCTATAGCTACAAATGGTAAACCTGTGACAGGATTGTGAGAGAAATCCTGGCCTCATTCAAGTCAATGGCAGTTTTCCATTGTCTTGTATGTGATCAGGATGTCACCCTTTGACTTTGTAACTTGAACTCATTATACAATTCTACTAATAGAGACCATAAAATGGCCTGTTCAAGTTTTACTCCCAGAAATGTATTTACTTAACACCCAAAGATCATTGGCTAGAATTAAACTCATTTGTGTAATTAATAGGAGGCAGTGTGTCTGGAAATGACAACCGAACAGACCAAAAATATGGCACCAACAGGTAAAGAGTGAATGGCTCAACACCTGGTGTCTCAGTTTCAGGGTAACTATATTTGTATGTCTCCCCACCCCCATGGTCCACTCCAGGAGGGCTCAGTCAAGTCTCAGGTCTATAGCCATATCTGTCTCTGGACAGGGACTCTCATCCCACTCCCTTCTGACTGCAGTTTTAAGGCTGCATAGTTCCCTGCCTTACACTGAGATATTCCCAGCAAGCAGTCTTTCTAAAGCACTTGTCCTTTGTTTTCACTCCAAGGCCTGTGAACCATGCATTGCCAGCAATTACAACTTACCATACAGCTCTTTCTAAGCAAGCACATTTATTCTTAAGGTTAAAACATTACAGCTAAAACAAAAGTAAACAGATTTAAACACACAAACATACCAGGAGTCACCCATTAGTCTGTCGGGACCCTATTAGGGAAAGTGTTTCCAATTTTCCACAAGGGTTGGGATCCCCCTTGGACAGAAGGTCCTGTTTGCTGGATAAGAAAGAAGGCCCAGAGTAAGTTTAAACTAGGGTTACCATACGTCCGTTTTTTCCCCGGACATGTCCGGCTTTTCAGCAATCAAACCCCCGTCTGGGGGGAATTGCCAAAAAGCCAAACATGTCCGGGAAAAATACCGGATGGGCACTTCCTCGCCCGCGGCTGCTCTGCTCCTCCCCTGACTCTGTTTAAGAGCCAAGCTGCCCGAGCCAGCGCTACCGGCTTCAGGCAGCCCCCGTGCCTCCGGACCCTGAGCCGGGCACTTCCCTTCCCGGGCTCCAGCTGCTCTGCTCCAGCGGCGCAGGGTCCAGAGGCACGGGGGCTGCCCGAAGCCCAAGCGCTACCAGCTTCACGGTTTGCCGGGCAGCCTCCAGACCCTGCGCCCCCGGC
>NC_048299.1:171587276-171626026 GCF_013100865.1 Trachemys scripta elegans
CCCGAGCGCTACCAGCTTCACGGTTTGCTGGGCAGCCTCCAGACCCTGCGCCCCCGGCTGGGCGCTTCCCCTCCCAGGCTCCAGCTGCGCTGGGGAAGCGCCGGCCGGGGGCGCAGGGTCTGGGGGCTGCCCGGCAAACCGTGAAGCTGGTAGCACTGGGGCAGCCCTTTCCCCCTGGCTGGGAGTGGGAAGGAGGAGGGGGCGGAGTTAGGGTGGGGGAAGGGGCGGAGTTGGGGCGGGGCTAGGGGTGGGGAAATGGGCGGGGCCATGGCCCGTGGAGGGTCCTCTTTTTTTATTTATGAGATATGGTAACCCTATCCATTATTCACAATTGCAATGGGGTGGGGGTGCAAAAATGCATGTCAAACTTGTGCCCACAAGAGAGGTCAGGCTTTTGAACATATAGTCCATATTCTTGATAGCTCAGTACCACTGAAAATGGATTGTGAAGGGGCAAGGAGAAGACAGAGTGAGTACAACAAGGGAATGTGAGGAAGGGATGGAAGCTGAAGAGGTGCAGAGGCGATTGGGGGTTTCAGGAGAGGGGGGCAAGGGCAGGCAGAGAAACTGAGGGAGCAGAGGAAGAGAGACATCAAAAGAGTTGGGAGACAATAAAGGGGGAAGAGAGGGGAAAATATAGAAGAGGTAAGTGCAGGTAGCATGGTGGGAGAATGTGAAGAGGAACGAGACTGGTGGGGTTAATTAAATAGAAGGAATACTGTTTGGATTGTATTATTCCTTTTCATACTTATTTCTGAATTTACCTTAATCAGTTACAGACTTTCTAGTTTGCCACAGATGCCAGGGTCATAAGATAGAAGCTCAAGATTCTAAGCGAATCATCTGTGGCTGGATTCTAAGCTTCACAAAGTTTATTAAGAACATAGCTTCCTCTTTCCATTTCATTAGGCAGCCAATATACAGTGCATTTTAGTCACCAGACCAGCCAAATAAAGTCTTCCTTTGCTGATGTAAAGCTTTTCCCCATAAAAATGCAGCTTAGGAGAGGAGGTGGCTTGTTTTGGAGTACAATTAAACTGCGTAAAGATAACAGTGTTGAAGTGACCACAACACACACCCTAGTCATATTTATCTTCCACACCTAGAAGACAAGAATTTCAAGTTTCCTCCTACCTAAGTGTTTATTTTCTGTATTCTAATAATGAAAGACTCCCTGATGTCACCTTCCTTAGCACCAAGGGAGTTCAGTGTGCACAAGGAATGCATGACCAGGCCCTCAGAGTGTTATTCAGAACTTCTATTAAACAGATTAATAGCCTCTTTTTTAATGAGAATATTTATAGCCCTGAATATTAGCAAAATCCTATAGCAACCTATGATTTTTCATGTTAACCAACTGCATAGCCTTACCCACCTTATAAGCTACAACAAAAACATAGTCTATCTTATGCACATTTTTAGAGGGACTCTTTTACTGGATAAGGGTGGCTAAAAAGAGCACTTCTGCCATAGACAACTTACTTCGACACTTATTTACTGAGGCCACACTTCATCTGTGCGATTTTCTCCCTCTGCAAATACATCTGAGCCCTAGCATGGCTGCAATCAGAGGACATCTTTTTATTTAAGGTCTCTGCTAACTGCAAACCTTGAAACTTCCCAGAATTTAGTGTACTTGTTGGATCATTTGCCTTTTCACATAACCTGGCTAAGTGCTGCACTTAGTGGATCATAAAGTAAGTTTTTCTTATGCTAGGGAAAGCTGTCTTCTAACATTTTCCTTCTGTGGATCACTTTTGAGAGAGAATCTCCTTATCTTATCTTTCAACAGCCAGAAGTACCCATTGCTTGGTTCTCAACATATTTCATTCTGCTGAGCACAAGCAAGAAACAGGTATACTACATGATCTAAGCTAAGCAAAGGGCACTGAGATGTTCTATTGAGGAGCACTTCATAAAACTACTGTGGGTAATGCCAGGCATTCATTCATGTTTAAATAAAACCTTCCCCTCACAGCCCAGCATTTCCTGGGAGTCAGTGCCAGTAAGAGCATGTTACCCACAGGGAGGTGCATTATGAAATACATTGTAGCTGAAGGAAAAGGTGATTATTGCAAAATAGGGGTGGGTGAAGGTTTGGATACAGAGTCAGGATAGAGCTGTGAGGAACTATCAGGAGTCTGCCAGGGTTCCTTCGTATGCTCCAATTGTTGGTCTAATGACCTTTCTATTCCCCACCTCACACGTGCCTCTCAACTTCTATGATCCAATAGAGTCTCCCCATCACCCCCAAATCATTCCTTCTGTAGTTAACAATGGATCATCTTTGGGGCATTCTCTCACCTGACTGCTGCAACAGTGAAAGGGAATTCCTGTATTCCACCAGCTAGGAGCTCCAGCAAAAAAAAAAAAAGCCTCAAACTTTCTCCACTCTTTTCTCCAAGATGCCTTCATGCCTCTCTTCCCAAGCAAAATCCTAGTTAGAGGGTTTGACACAGTCCCCGGATTTCCTCCCTCTTGGGATTTATCAATGTCTGGCTCTCCAGCCACCACACCCAATTGTCCTCTTAGGGCAGACCACTTTGCTTACACCTCAGTTGACTTCTTAGGGTCTGGTAGTAAATAATCAAAAGACCCCCCCCACCCCCCCCAAAAAAAATCAAACTAACAACTCTCCTTCCAGGGGATTTTATTTCCCCTCCCAGGGGTTTCTTCTCCAACTCTATATTTCCTTCCAACACTCCTAATAGAAAGACTAGTGGCCCCTCTGGCCACTCCCCAGATTCTCCCCAGATTCTCTCTGCTATGAGGGAAAAGAGCTGTTCATAGACCCAAACTCTCTTTCTTAGCATGCCTTGCCACAGTAGCCTACAATTCTCAGCATTCTTCAATGCTAGGTAGTGCTAGACTAGGAAACTATCTTAAAGGCCTCACCTATGCTGCTACACTCCTATTTTCCTCTGTTTGGCTCATATCTCTATTTGCCTCCACCAATCTCCCCCACCTCACACACACACTTCTAATTATTTAATCAATGAACACCCCTCTCCCAATTGCATAGGCCTGGCAGTTGGTTTTATTAGGGTTTCCACAGCAGAAAGCAGATTAACATCACACATTTATAAACTATAACATTGGAATTAAGCCCACACTAAACTGAGTACTTGTACACTGTGTATTTGAATAAGGCAGGCTCAGAATGTGTGTTATACACCAATAGTTAGTTAGGAACCAAGTGACATGGTGCCAATCTCCCTACAATTCTATCAACCACCTAATTCTACCACCACCTTGCTCTTAGCATTTTTCATTAGTAGATCTCAAAGAGCTTTACAGAGGAGGCCAATATCATTATCCCCACTTTACAGATGGGAAAACCGAAGCACAGAGAGTTGCCCTAGGCATCTCAACAGGCCACTGGCAGAGCCTGGAGTAGAATCACTGTCTCTTGAGTCCCAGTCTGGCACACTATCTGGAAAGCCATAGGAAAATGCATGAAGACTAGTGGATCTCCATATAATCCATGTGGATATATGTGGAAAAATTGGAATAATATGCATTAATGTCTGTACAGGGCATTAAATAGTATGCAAAACATGTTTGTGTGCAAAGCATACAGAGGCTATACATGCATGCTTGCTCATAACCTTATGCAAACTTTAAGCAAACATGGGTGTGCCATAAGCCCAGCTGTACAAATGCCCTGAGCACACCGTTCATGTGTTCCAAGAGGATAAATGGACACAAGTCAGATATCAGGAATGGCAATATACAAAAACCTGTAGGAGAACACTTCAACCTCCCTGGCCACACAATAGCAGATGTAAGGGTAGCCATCTTACAGCAAAAAAACTTCAGGACTAGACTCCAAAGAGAAACTGCTGAGCTCCAGTTCATTTGCAAATTTGACACCATCAGATCAGGATTAAACAAAGACTGTGAATGGCTATCCAACTACAGAAGCAGTTTCTCCTCCCTTGGTGTTCACACTTCAACTGCTAGCAGAGCACCTCACCCTCCCTGATTGAACTAACCTCATTATCTCCATACTGATTTATACCTGCCTCTGGAAATTTCCATTACTTGCATCTGAAGAAGTGAGGTTCTTACCCACAAAAGCTTATGCTCCTAATACTTCTGTTAATTTCAAAGGTACCACAGGACCCTCTGTTGCTTTTTATAGATTCAGACTAACACAGCTACCCCCTGATATCTGGGGTTTGTCTGTGTTCATATTCTCTCCCTTTGGTCACCATACCTTTGTAGATAAAGTAGCTGGGGCACTACTATAGTCCCCTATACTGTAGATGGCCGGCTTTCAGCCTAAACCCATCAGAAAGTGTATCAGAAAGGGAAGCTGCTGTAAATGTCTCTGGTGTTTAAAATTATTCTCCTGCAATGCACTTGACTTTTAGGAATGATCAGATAATGGACAAATGGATAACTCTCAGAGGCATGCTGTTTCTTGCACATTAGAGAAAAGTACTTAAGAGCTTTAACACTATAATCAGAAAGATATGCTGACTTGTTAGGAGAAAGTTTGTTCCACTTTATCTGTATGGCAGACACTGGCAGAGGCAACAGCCTGATTAATGCATGATTAGGTTCCCTAGCTTTCAGATGACTGTGACAGATTTGGAGCTTCTCTGGGTAATATTTTATGGGTACTGTATGTTGACCTAGTTATTGGAATGCTTACAGTATGAATACAATAAGGTAGTTTAATAGGGGACTGTTGGGAAAGGGCAAGAATGGCTCAAGATAAGCCACTCCTCTGCAAACACTTGAGAATTCTTAAGAGACAATGTCAAGAGAGGTAAAGGTCCATTAACACAGGAGATCCAGAGACTTCTTCTGGCATGTCTAAACGGGAACACACACTTAAGAGAGGGGAGTAGCTGTATGGAGGACTAAGAGCTTGTCTACACAGGAAAGTCCACACACAAGAGGTTTTATTTTTTAAATTATCTGGCATCTCCTTCCACAATAATCCACTTCCAAAGCAGATTGATCAACTCAATTTTGGAATGAGCTATCCTGGAATAAGGTTCCTGTGGTCACATCCCCATTTCAAATGAGCTACTCTGCTTCAGGCAGTCCTCCCACTGTTATTCCGCACTACATTGCTGCACACCTGGGTTGGCCTATGCCTAACTGGCTGTGTGCCCTCTACTGCTCTATGGTAAACTTGACCAGATGTCACCTCCATATCTGAATGCTCATGGGAAGCCACCAGGTGCACCCCTTTGTGTTTCCAGTTCATACACCCAGTCACCTATCCATTATTACAGCCACGCTCCATGCTTTCACATGGTCCTGGACAGAGGTCCTGGACTTCCTTGGCCTCTGGGGAGACAATCATATCCAAACCCATCTGAACAGCTGTCACCAGAATGCCAGGATCAACAAGCACCTACCAGTCCTGGTAAAGGAGATTTGGGGATCTGGCCCAGTGCTACAACAAAGCAAAGGTGCTCCAGGAGAATGATAAAAGTTCCAGGTACAAAATCAAGACCGCTAGCAATGGTACCAGTACCTGCACCTCCTAGAAGGAGCTGTTCCAGATTTTTACCAGAGAGACACCACTGAACCCCAGCTTTTTCTGAACAGTACCGATGCCACTCAAGTGACCAAAGACTCCAACCAGGGCCCTAAACAGGAAGAGATTGCCTTGGACGTCTTCGGCATGCCAACGCCTGAGGTAGACCCCGAAGGAGAGACAGAACTGGAGACAGCCCCTGAAACTTAGGCCGAGACCCAGCTGACAGTGTTGGTTGGTACAGTGTTGGACAGGTATCTCTTCGGCAGTTAGTATTATGTGCTATATTACAATACAACTGTATAGTGGAATTTAAACAACTTTGTTTCAGGTATTATAAGGGTACTACCATGATGGGCAGATGTGAGCTAGAAGCCTCTCTAGAGAAGTGGCCTTTGTCATCCTTTGTCACCAGTGTAACCTAGTGGGCTAGCTTGCCTTTATTATATTCACTGCTTAGCATTCTATTCACTGCTTAGCATTCTATTCAGCAGTAATGCAAGGGACCTACAGGCCTGTATCAGCTTCAGCAAGTTAGCATAAGGCTTGAGACCTATGACCTTTGAACAGATAAACTTTAAACAGATAAACGGCCATCGGAAACCCCAAGTATTGGGGAGCCAAAATTAGAGTGTTTAAGGGGAAATTCTGACCACAGGTACATGATCCAGCCACAAAAGTGTGATGGCAATGAATTGATGTATATAACAGGTACATGCACTACCTAACCACAAAAGGGCCATGGTAACGAATTGAATTATATGTTAATAAGTTGAGATCATTGATATACTAACCTCTAGAAGAAAGACACTCCAATATTGGTGAGTTAAGGAAATACAAAGAAGGAAAAGGGAAAAATCCCCTGCTGAATATACATCAAATATAGTGGCATCAGCGTAACATATTATAAAAGTTGCATCCCAGCCTAGGGCAGGAGAGAGAAGGAGATGTAGTCCTTGGGAGGTACCAGAATGATGGTGCACTGGTGATGAAGGAGAAGGTAATGAGGAAGATGATGGCTTTAACATTACAGGTTGTTCTACACGAGATGGTATGAGTATATAGATGTGCAGATGTACATTCTGTGGTATCTCTCTGTATCTTACTGAGTTGGGGTGTGTGTGACTGTGTTAAATATATTTATAAATATAGATGAGTTCCTATTGTGTGAGTGTTGCAACTGGGCACATTGGGATTCCCAACTATATAATAATTTAAATAATACTGGGCCTGACCTTAGGACAAGAATCTGTCAACCCACAACGTGATAATTGGGGATTCTTAAGTCCATATATACTCGATCATAAGCCGGTTCGTTTATAAGCCGACCCCCCCAAGATAGATAGGTAAAAATGGAAAATTTTTATAACCCGTTCATAAGCTGATCCTATAATTCAGGGGTCAGCAAACTTTGGCTCCCGGCCCATCAGGATAAGCCGCTGGCAGGCCGAGATGGTTTGTTTACCTTGAGCGTCCACAGGCATGGAGGTCAACCTAAGTAAACAAAGTGTCCCGGCGCGCCAGTTGCTTACCCTGATGGGCCAGGACAGCAACTGGTGGGGAAATTTTTTGGGGGGGAGAAGCTGGGAGTCAGGGGAGTAACCCCTGTGACCACCCCCCCCCCACATGACCCCACCCCTAGCCCAGGACCCCCACACTCTCCCCATCCCATCCCTTCCCACCTTATCTAGGGAGGGCCAGGGGAGGATGTCTCTGGCCTGGCTGGAGCTGCTCTGGCAGGCTGGGCAGCACGGCTGCAGCCTGCTCCGGTGGGCCAGACCGCGTGGCGCAGCCGCAACATGTTCCAGCGGGCTGGGAAGGGTGGCACAGCCGCAGCGTGCTCCGGCGGGCTGGGCGGCACGGCTGCTGCCTGCCAGCCCCAGAGCTGCAGCTGCTTCAGAGGCCGGGGGGAGAGCAGCGTGGCCAGAAGTGGAAAGACTCTGGCCCCACCTCTTCCCTTCTGGCTCTGCTGCCTCTCCTTGTTCCCTCTGTTGGGGGGAGAGACTGTGTCCCACCTCTCCCCCTCTATACCCGTTCATAAACCGACCCCCTTCTCTGGTGATTCCTTTTTTTACTAAAAAAATTTGGCTTATGAACGAGTATATATGGTAATCTATAGATAGCTAGATCAGGCTACACTAGTCAGTGCTAGTTGGCTGAACCCAGAAGCAGCAGACCACCAAATAAAACCAGTCCAGGGAGAAGAGAGAGAACTGCAAGATTTCAACCTGGGATAGGTAAAGTCGTGAGATGTAAGAGAGTGCAGACCAGAAAGGGGACAGAGGTGCAGCTAGCCCTGTAAGCATGATAGCTGGTTTGTTGATATTACTGATCTCTTTTTTTGATAATACTTATTCCTTTGCAGGCTGGACACTAGCACAGACCACCTGTCCAAGAAGGATTCTTTGGTAAATACATAAAGAAATTATAAATATCTGAAAAATAAGAAATGAAGTACAAATTACTATTACATAAATAAAAAAAAAAACCACAAGACAATATCCACCTTACCAATGTAATGATCTCAGAGCAGTATAGCTCACAATAGTGACACTACAGTGTTTTGCTAAGATGACACCATATAATACACTGAATATTTGTGAATCAGCTTCTACACACAAGTCCAGCACGCAGGCCTTGCTGTCTTTTCACTGCAGTCCTTGATCTTGGTGACAAATCTGTAGAGAATTACTGGAACCATAAACTCCCTGAACATTAAATCTCACCAAATGAGGGTCAATCCATCCTCATCATTATATCTACTCATTATACTCCACACCCATACATAGCCACTATATGAACTTCATACCCTCATATCTCAATGCCTGTACTTTGACCCATCAACCTTTTACCCCCAATCGGGGATATTGCAGATTATGTATTCCTTATGCCACCTGATTTTAAACCAAACTTTGCACCATTGATAATTCTGTACAGTATTCCCTGATAACCAGAAACTTCTATGCTCAAACTCTGTTCACTTTTTTTTTAATCATCTTAATAAAAATTTTAAATCTGTTGAAACTGGTCTAGGTCTAGGTGAGAGAATGTCTCAGGGCTGCCCGGGGGGCGAAGTGTGGGGGGGAAGTGGTGCAATTTGGCCCAGGCCCCGAGGGCCCCGCAGGGGCCGCCATGAATATGTCGGAGGCTCCCCCTGCATCCGTCTTCCCCCATCCCCCGGCGTCTCAGTGCGCCGTGTCCGGGAGCGGCCCTGGCGCGCTGCTGCTAAGCAGCTGGTATACATACCTTTAAAGCATTTAATGTTTTTAAATAATGTATTTAGTGTATTTTCAAATTATTACAAAGCAAAGCAATTTTTGGGGCCCCTTCCATAAAAAAAAGTTTCAATACTATAGTAACATGTATTTGGAAATGTAAAAAATAACCAGTGAAATACATTCAAAAATTAATTTGTAATAATTTGAAAATACACTAAATCCAGTATTTGAAAACATTAAATGCTTTACTGGGATGTAGACATTTGCAGTTACATAATGGGCTGTTGCTGGGTGATGGTGTTGCTTGGTGCAAATGGGCTGTCGCTGCCTGGGGGTGGTGCTGCTGTTGCCCAGGGCTCCGGGGGGAGCTGGGCTCTGGGTTGGGGGGTGTCCGGCTCACAGGGGCTGGGCTGGGAGCTGGGGGTCTGGGCTGTGGGGGGAGGAGGGGTCAGGGGGGCTCAGCTCAGAGGGGCTGGGCTCGGAGCTGGGGGTCATGGCTGTGGGGGGTGGGGTCAGGGGATTGTCCGGCCCCTCCCTTACCATGCCGCTTACCCCCTCTACCGGAGCCTCAGCGTGCCACACCCAGGACGCCGGGGGATGGGATGGGGGAAGACGGAAGTGGGGGGGGAGTCTCCGACATACTCCGGGCCTGGTGCAAATTGCCCCACCCCCCCCCCCCCCCCCGGGTGGCCCTGCTGAATAGTGGTGACTGGGAATGGGCGGGGGGTGGCGGGGGAGTGTAGCAGATGACAATTTGAGGTGAATATTCTCTTGGCCAGATTCTACTGGGTTTATGGTGCTTTGTGCTATGGACTGGAGCAAAGTGGCTGGTGAATAACCAAGAATCTGGTTAATAATTATTCTGTAAATTCAGCTTTCTTCTTTCTCTCTCTGTGAATTATCACTAATTCAAAATAGTAGTGTGCAAGTTGACTGGATAATGATAATAGCATAATCTCTTGTTAGAACATTGTAAACCCTACTACCTGATTTTTATATAATACACTCACTATACATAATACAAGAAATCCCTGATGTTAGAACCTGGCTATGCCGCTGCTGTAGGGGGCTCATCACCCAGCAGCTGGGGGCCACCATGTGGGCTCGGCAGGGCTGCTGGCCACGGGGCCAATGGGTGTGGGTGGGATCTCAGGAGTCATGTCCCAGGGATATGCCCCACTCCCCAGCACTGCTCCAGCTCTGAGCTGTCTCCACTGCCACTGCCTGGGACCTGTGGGGCCCCACCTGCCTCCACAGGGAAAGAGCCACCTGGGATTGGTGCAGAAGCTGGGCCAGTCTCAGCCAGTCACAGAGGATGGCTGGGGGAGGGGGAGAGTGTGGGAGGCTCAGCTGGGTCCTGCCAGGCATGTGGGTCCTGAGGGAGCCTGGCCCGGGTAGGCCCTGCTCCTGCTCCAGCCTGGCTGATTGCACCCCCAAGGGGCCGGAGTTATCCTGCCCCAGGACAAGCTCTGGCTGCGCTGCCGGCTCAGCCTGGCAGACACAGTCACCTCCCATCAGGGCCGGGTATTGTGGCTGGGGGTTAGGGTGTGGGAGAGTAGGTCTCTAGTGGGTCTGGGGGGGGGTGCTGTGCAGTGGGGGGTGGGGAGATCTGTGTGTGTTGGGGCGCTGGGAAGTGTGCAGGGGTCTGGGTGGGGCACTGTGCAGTTGTGGCAGTGGGGCGGTGCGGGGCACTGGGCAGTGAGGGAATCTGTGGGGGGGCTCTGGGCGGGGAGGGGCAGGGCACTGTGCAGTTGTGGGAGGGCTGTGGGGGGTCTACAGCTAGGGGGCACTGGGCAGTGAGAGGATCTGGGGGGGGTTCGGAGTGGTCTGTGGGAGGGCACTGGGTATGGGGGTTTGTGGGGGTCTTTTCACATATTCACACACAAAAACGTGAAACAGCGTGCCTCAATTGTCCAATAGATCAATTTGGCACATTAGCCAGGAGGAAGCAGACTGTGAGTGTTTTTGACCACAAACCCCATCCCTCCTGATTCGCAACCCCATGGACCAGTGACAGGTGCATGAGCAGTCAAGTCATTGGAAATAAGGAAGGAGGAAGCCAGTGGAAAAAATGAAAGGGGCCTCTGGTATGACCTTGGGCTCAGGGGCATGCTAGCCAGGAGGAAGCAGATAGATGAAAGGGGCCACTCTGGTCTCACCTTGGGCTCAGGGGCATGCTCCGTACCCCCAAAGCTTACCTCCCTTTTCACGTACTCACACACAAAAATGTGAAACAGCACGCCTCAATCATCCAATAGATCACTGTGTCACATTAGCCAAGAGGAAGCAGATCGATGAAAGGGGCCACTCTGGTCTCACCTTGGGCTCAGGGGCATGCTCAGTACCCCCAAAGCTTACCTCCCTTTTCACGGACTCACACACAAATACGTGAAACAGCACGCCTCAATCGTACAATAGATCAATTTGTCACATTAGCCAGGAGGAAGCAGATCAACCAAAGGGGCCACTCTGGTATCACCTTGGGGTCATGGGCCCGCCCCGAAGGGGAAGAAGCATGATGGGAGCGCAGGGCCGGGCTGGCCAGTGTGCGTCTGGCAGCTCCCGATTTGTAGCCAGTGCCATTGTACTGGGCTGGGTGGAGCAGGGTTGTCCCTGCCGTGCCATGACCCATCTCCCATTGCCCCCAGCCAGCCCGTCACTCTGAGGACTCTGCCCCCCATGCCCCATGTCCCCATTTCCCCCCTTGGGGACCACAAATATGTTTAGCACCAGGCCCACAAAAAGTTAATTCAGCCCTTTTTGGGGTGCAGGCTCTGGGATGGAGTTGGGGTGCAGGAGGTTGCAGGCTATGGGGAGTTTGAGTGAGGGATGCAGGCTCTGACCTGGGGCATGGGATTGGGGTACAGGAGGGGGTGCAGACATGTGGGCTCTGGGAGGGAGTTAGCAACTCAGCACGTTATATAAGAGAAATGAGCTTCAGTGATTTCATATAGGCATAGAAACTGATAGAAGACACTTTTACATATTCAAAATGTGAGAGACAGAGTTGGAGGAAGGGAGTGTCTGTACAATATTTCACCGCATTCAGTCTCCTGGCTGGAGCAGTAACGTAGCCGTGTACAGGGCCGCCCAGAGGATTCAAGGGGCCTGGGGCAAAGCAATTTTGAGGGCCCCTTCCATAAAAAAAAGTTGCAATACTATAGTAACATGTATTTGGAAATGTAAAAAATAACCAGTGACATACATTCAAAAATTAATTTGTAATAATTTGAAAATACACTAAATACATTATTTAAAAACATTAAATGCTTTAATGGTATGTATACATTTGCAATTACATAATGGGCTGTTGCTGGGTGATGGTGATGGTTAGGATGGGGTCGGGGGGGTGCCCCACCCCTTACCATGGCGCTTACCCCCTCTCCTGGAGCCTCAGCGTGCTGCGACCAGGAGCGGCCCCGGACAGCGTTGGAGCCACCGCGCTGCAGTGCGCCAGGGCCGCTCTCGGACGCAGCACGCTGAGACACCGGGGGAAGACAGAGGCGGGGGCAGCCTCCGACATATTCGTGGGGGCCCCTGCGGAAAATTGCCCCACCTGGCCCCCCCTCTGGGCAGCCCTGGCCCTGCAACACTTGTATAGGATAGAGAGGAGCTGCGTTGATTAAGCTTTGACAGGCTAGGAATTGGAGGCCTGTGCCTTTAAGACCCCAGTCTCAGGAACCCGCCCCCTGCTCCGAGGCTGACATGCAGCGTCCTGTGAGAAGAAAAAAAACAGCCTCTCCCCCCCCCCCCCCCCCTAGATTAGCGAGCACAGTGGGTGGATCATCCCACAGGGTCACTGTCCCCCCCCCTCACTAAACGGGGGTTTTGTACCCGCACGGGGTCTGGCAGTGTCACCCCTCCGGCTTAACCCCGGCTCTCACCCCCCACCACCGATTTTTGCCCTTCAGCCCCTCTTCTGCCGCTAGCTACAGTAGCTTGAACCCCCCAGCCCAGTAAAATTCTGCCCCCTGCTCAGATCCTGACAGCCCCCCGCTGCGATTTGCCCCCCTTAATCCTTTTAAACCCCCCCAAAGAGAAGGCAGCAAATCGTAAGTAGAAGTAAGGGCAGAGAGAGGGCAGTAGCTACAACGAAGGTTACTGGGCATGCTCAGTTCGAGTGAGCATGCTCAGTACACCCAAGGTAGCAAAAGGGGAGCGAGAGCTGTTTGTGCTGCTACACCGGCTGTGCAGGGTCCGGAGGCATGGGGGCTGCCCAAAGCCGGTAGCGCTCGGGCAGCCTGGCTCTTAAACAGAGCCGAAGAGTCGGGGAGGAGCAGAGCCGCCGCGGCTGGAGGCACGGGGGCTGCCCAAAGCTGGTAGCGCTCGGGCAGCCCGGCTCTTAAACAGAGCCGAAGAGTCGGGGAGGAGCAGAGCTGCCATTTTCCCGGACATGTTCGGCTTTTTGGCAATTCCCCCTGGACGGGGGTTTGACTGCCGAAAAGCCGGACACGTCCGGGAAAAAGAGGACGTATGGTAACCCTACTTAATGCAGCTTGCTTTTATATTTAAAATAGAAAGCTAATTGCCTTGTATGATTTTTGGTGTATTGAATTGCAAAGTTAGTACACAAACTTATGTATTCTCATTGTGAAAGTGCATTCACACATTTGTTTTTATAGCTCATGAAGCCATTACTCTATGTGTTTCATTTCAGTACCCCCCCAGTGCACACCTGGACATCTCTAGGTAACCTGAGCTGGATGAGCTGTGGGTGGAACCATACGGCCAACTCTTCAGCACCACTAGATGTGAGTAATCATGCAAATGTAGAAGGGTTCTCTTTGTGAATGATGTTTAATGAGAACCTCTTATGCTGCATGTAATTTTAAACTGCTTTGTCAGGGCTCTCCCAGAAGAGCATCATTCAGCGATTTCTTTTCAGTCTTCATGGTCCTAAAAGGTGCCATATTTATAGCTTTGAAGAAGTGGCTTTCCCTCTATCTACAGGATATTTACAGCACAGGGAGCAGCAGTGCATAATTACTTATCTTGCCTCAGTCTATTCCTGAGGGATCACCTTTTAGGGACAAGAAAGATTTCAGTCTCTGTGCTATTCAGTCCTCAGTGTGACTCCTGAGACTGTCAGCAGGGCGTGTTTATTGTGAGGGTGCAGGGCCGGCTCCAGGCACCAGAGAAGGAAGCAGGTGCCTGCGGTAGCCAATAAAAAGGGACAGCACTCTGTCCGTAATTGGGGCCTCACGTCCGGATCTTCGGTGGCAATTCGGCGGCGGGTTCCTCACTCCCTTCCTTCTTCTTCGGCGGCAGCTCAATCGGATGTTTTTTTTTCTTTTTTCTTCGCCACTTGGGGTGGCCAAAAAGCTGGAGCTGGCCCTGTGAGGGTGGCTTCAGTGAGGCAGACACCTGTTCACTTACTGAATCAGATCACTCATTTCACACTAGCACTATCAGATGGTGATAACGGTCGGTCAGTTCTGACATGTGAGGCAACTGAAATGAAAAGTGTGAATATCCTACTGTGATTTTTTTATTCCCTCTCCTGCCCACCTGCAGTTACCAAATGTCTTCAGATGTCTTCACATTTAGCTGGTTAGGTAGTGTGTGTATCTATTAATCATCCTTCTAAAAAGGCAGGAATATGCTCTTCCTAACATCCCATGCTAACTTGGACAGTAAGAGAGAGACAAAAAGTTACAGGTGCAACTATAATATATATATATATATATAATATATATATTATAGTTGCACCTCTGTGTGTGTGTGTGTGTGTATATATATATACACACACACCCCCCCCCCACAAAAATGTTGATGTTATTAATTTAATAGCAATCAATGTAATCCCCAAATTGTTGAATTTACATAACACCTAACTGGGCATAATATTAAGTCTAGGTCAGTTAACTCATTTTTGAAATTTTGAATTCAAAGCTTTTCACAGATTTTGCAGTTTGTCTTTTGATTGAGTCTACATAATCATTAAGTGATATACAGCTACCATTTTTTTTTAAAAAGCCAATAAGGGAGTATTTAAAACCTTTGATCACTGTCAATATTAAAAGAAACACAGGCACCCCCATGATAATTCATGAAATATGTATAGTAAGCTATCCTTATTAAAAAAAAAGCCCTTCAAACTTGCAGTTTAGCAAAGGCACAGCTTATTGCTCCAAATTGGCACTTAATTGATTACCTCTGTATCTGAACTGATTTTTCAGGCCTAAAGCAGATATTCACATTCAACATGTGCTCTTTGTGACTGCTGTTTCTGAAATGACTTGTAGAATTTTTTCCCCCCTCATGATGTCTTATTGTTTTGGTTTCTTTACTGTTTGAAGGTGGCGAGAGATTTTGGTTTTAAATAAGAGTGAGAAGAGTCCTACTGAAGCCAAACTCAGAATAAGATTTCCTAATACAGAGACTGAAAATAACCTGAAATGTACCTCTTCTGTGGTATGAGAAAATTGTTTGCAATGGTCTTGGAAACCCTAACAATCTTCCACATTCACTGGGAGCTCCTACCCTCCCTAGATGTGTTGGGCTTTACAGGTGGCCAATTCTGTATGAAATTCAAGGAAAACTTTTAAAAAATATTAACTAAAAACCTGGGCCTTTATCAGGCTATTAGATCCATTGATGCCACTGGGGTTCCACGTGGGCAGACTCTTATCTGGAGCCCATTAACTTCAAGGGATCCAGTTGTAGGATTGGGGCCCAGAGTTCCTGCTTAATAAACTGTGGCATTTTTAACAACACTACCTGTCTAGGAGTGAGCCTCTCCAGCACACCCTCTTGTGGCAATGCAGGTGTGTTGCACTCAGGACCCCTTCAGGTTCTTTCAATCAATTATCAGATTTTGTTTGGTTCAAACACATGCGCCCCCTTCATGAGGAATGAGTTATTAAGTTTTTCTACAAAGGGTGAGTTACTTTGTTAGTTGCCCCATATCACTCCACTCTGGGTCCCCCTAGGAGAGGTCAGCTCTTCATCCCAGTTCAGGAGACCCCCACAACTCCCTGCCTGGAGCTGGGGTTGTGTGTTAAAAGGTCTTTCACACCCTCACAACAAGAGTCCCCCAGCTCTCCTCCTTGAAGAGGAGGCTGTCAGGTTATGAGTTAACCAGTTCCCCATCTCTTCTTAAATAGGAATCCTCAGCTCATCTCCTGGACCAGAGTATACATCCATGAGACACTCACTCTGTCTCTATGGCAGGAACCCCAGCCTTCCCTTGGAGTTGAGTAATTCAGGCAAGTATTACCTCTCTCCTTAAACAGGAGTCCTCAGCTCTCCTCCTTGGGCTGTTAAGCTTTAGCCAGCTTCCCCCGGCCCCCTTTCCCCCAATTAATCCTCAAGCTAGACCAAACCAACAGACAACTCCTACTTGCATCTGTTCTGTTAGGAGGGTGAAGACAGCATTTATGTTGGCCCCCTACCCACAGCTTATCCCCAATTGGTTGAGCGAGAGAGGAGCCTTGACCCACCATCGCTGCAAGGTTCTTGGCCCTGGGCCCTTAAAGATATAATGATGAGATTGTCTCCCAAGCACCTCTTATTCCTAGGACTGCTTCCTCTTTATCAATAACCCCTAGGCCTCTGTGTGTGTGTATCAATTCAAACCTTAAAGGGCCAAGCCATGTGTTGGGTGGGCTGACCACTAGGCACCACTACTCTTAAGAAGGTAGACTACCCAGTCACACTGAGTAATTACAATGGCAATCCTAAAATATTCTCTGTGCTGTTTAAGACAAAAATCAAAACAAAAACAAAAGAAACCTATGACTATAAGAGAATGGTTTTGCTTCAGCCTGTGAGGAGGTAATAAAAGGCATCAGATAAAATGTTTACCTTCTGTCTAATATTTTCATGTCTTTTTTTAATTTTGAAAAGTCTTGTCTTTCTGTCCACTAACTTACTCCGTTTTATGCCTTCATTTTAAAGAACCGTGTTCTATATTTTTAACAAGTACTTGCTATAAGGCTGCAACAAATGTACTTCAACATACTAATACATAACTGTGCTTTTGTACAGTGGATGCAATCCCTTTTGAAGGTTCTATCCCAATGCTCAGTGCTTCACTTTGTGTTTTGAAGGCACCCCCAACATTGTAAATATGGATGACTTCTAGAATACAGCAGTGGGCACTGTGCCATTTCTTTTGTTCCTGTGAATGTATGCTATAAAGATGAAGGCGTGTGAGAATGTAATGAGCTTTATTCATCAAGAACTGTTTGAAATACCAATGTATTACAACAACTTCAGAAATCTTTGTGAGTAAATATTTGTTTTATTTAAAGAAATCTGCTGTAAAGCAGTTAGGTGTTGGTAAAGCTTATTCTCATATTTCTGTCCTTCTTTCTTCACCCAGCGTGCTAAGAAATTGTCTGGGGTTTAATGCTGTGACCTGAAGGACAGAAGACTCTTGTTACGTAAAGTTGCTTGTCACATTAGAAAAATATTTTCCCCTACCTCTTCCTCATACCTGAGAAATAAAGATGTCAGCTCAGATAGACAGCAAGGAAGTTTTGACAATTAAAAAAAAAATACAGGTCAATTTATGTCCCTTCGAGGACAATTTAAAACAAAACCCCTCATTTTAGAAGAGATAAAAGGAACATTCAGTAGTTCCACTGTACACTTATTCAAGTGTTAGGAATGATGTTGCCTATTGATAAAGGAAAACAGCCATGAGCAGACAATGCACAGTAGCCATGATTAGGCGTTGGGACAAAAACATCTGATTGACTTGGATATAGAAGACAGACCAATATGAATAACATAATGAGAAAAGGGTGGGAGAAACTCAATGGAAGAACTGAACCAAATATACTTGTGCTATCTATCTCCTTCCTGACACTAATTCTTGTGGAAAAGGCTCATTTTTTACCGGAGTGGCCTAGGGGAGATGCTGAGCTATTCTAAGGTGCTTTGAGCTCTATGCCCTACTACCATTTATTTTAAGAAATGTTTATTCTGCAATAGGAAGGCAGGCTAAGCAATTGTTCATGCACTTTGTTTAAGAAGTGCTTTTATGAAACATTGTTTTACAATCCTATAACCCCCAGGAGCATCTATTTGGCCTAGCAACCCACACAAATCTTTGCCAGGAAAATATTAGTGAGAAAGGCTACCTGAAGCACGTTCCTTCTCGTAATGTATTACATAATTAGTATAATGGGAGCAGTTGCTCCTCTTTGTACAGTTGTGAATGTATTTGATGAGGGCCCCAGGGCATTCTTCGTAACTTAGCTTTCACGTAATGGGAGATCTGGCTTCCCACTGGAAGGAAAATTTCATCAAAAACATCTTAAAGGCATAGGTTACCAATTGGTATAGACTGAGCTACATTGGTAAAAATGTTTACTGGAGATGCCTGGGCAGCATAGTTTGTATCTGGCTTTGAACTTTCCCCAAGTTAAGGGCACATGAACTTTCCCCAAGTTAGGGGCAGGCATTGCAGCTGGTATTTCTTGCATCACTGTTTTTCACCTTCCCAGCTGAGGAGGAGTGTATATACACCCTAATAAATTAATATTTTATTTTATTCTAATTATGGGCCCAGTGCTGTGGACTTGACTTAGACAAAATTTCTGTAATATGCCAGCAGATGGTGCCGATGTGTGAGCAGCCAAGTCCTGAAAGATCAAGGGCTGAGTGGGGCAAGAAGCTCAAGGATACCATGATAATTGGGAGGATCTGGAGGGTAAGTGCCATTTGGGTGTAAGCTGTGTGTGTTGCAGGGTGGAGGGGGCTCGCTGGAAGGAAGAAGGACTATGTTGTTCTAGGAGCAGGTGCACGTGAGCCCAGGGAATAGGACGTGTGATGGACACTGCTAGAGTGGGACGGGTGGCGAACACTTTGGACTTAAACGCACATGTGTCCTGAGGGCAGGTGAAGGCTGAGTAGCTGAGAAGCAGGCCCACACTGAGCAGCCACTGAGCGGCTCCCTCACTGGGCTAGCACATCTCAGCTGTGTGTGCACCACTATTGGGATCAGAGTTCTTGGGTGGGCACTAAAGGTTTTAGGAACCTCCAGGGGTGGGGGAAGGGATTGTTCGATTGTTTTACTGTTGTTATTGAATTCCCTTGAATCTCTATCCCCTTTTGGCCTGTTGGTCTGTCCCCACCCCCTTGTCTAATAGTCTTCTATATAATTGGTTTGAACATCCCTCTGTGTGTAATTGATTTTTGTGGCATGAGTTTCCAGATCCGTGTAAGCAAGAGGGACAAATGCCCGACCTGAGGAGGAATAGGCTCGCTACTTTAGGCTGTCTGTCAGACTCTGTGTCTGGCACAGGGCCATGAGGGTTGGCATATTGCTTTTCAATGGCAAAACTTGATGTTAATGCAGAGTTAAAGCTGTGTGGTGGTACATCGTTCCCGGCTGATGCTGAGTTCAATGAAACTCAAATCTCTGAAAAGCAAGCAATGCACCAGTGGGATCGCTCTCACAACCTTAACTCTGCCCCTTTCAGCAGTGCCCCAATAACCCTGGTAACACAGACTTGAACTCTGCCAGCTCCACAGTTGCTGGAATGTACAAGTTCTTCCCTCTCACCCACCAGATTCCCCCTAGCATGACTGGGGGGGGGGGGCAAAGGGGAAGAGCCCTGGGCTGTCATACCATCCTCACTCAGGGCTGCTCTGCTGGCTTGTCCATAAAGCCTGGACAAACTGTTGCACATGTGAACCAGAGTCTCCTGGGACCTGCCATCCAAGAGGCTGGAGCAGGCTGCACCCAGCCCTGGGCAGGCAGGAAGGCTGGGGACAATCTCCTACTGCTCCCCCATCACCCATCACTGGGGAAGGATGCTTAGTCAGTGCTGCTTGGCTGCCCTTCACCCAAGGCAACCTCCGGGCGCTGCATGGGTTGGCTAGCTCCTCCTGCAACCTGCCCCGCCGCTGGAGGGGCCCAACTTAGACCGTTAGTTTGGGGCGAGCATTCTATGGTAGCTCAGGCAAGAGCAAGTTTAGTTTGGGCCTGGGGGCTGAGGTACTGCAGGCACTGGCGAGTGTCTGCCTGTGGACTGGTTGCTCGGAGCTCTAGTTGGGTTGTGCCAGGTGAGGGCGAAGGAGAAGAGGAGCTGAGCCAAGCATTGGGGGGGGCTAAGCCACGCTGTGTGTCTAGTGGGGGGGAGGACAGGGCAGGTGGATGAGTGGTGTGGGGGAGATGGGATAGGGGTGCTGAGCCAGATTGTGCAGGAAGTCAGATTGGGGGGAAGGGGTGGGGGCTGTGCCAAGTTATGTGGGCTGGGAGGAGGTGTTAGTATTCAGGAGGGAGGTGTTGCAGTTGGGGACCCCAGACTCTGGAGATGGTGACGTTCCCCTCTGGTCATGGCTGGTTCCTCTCCCTGCCAGGGCAGGACTGTTCTCTATTTGCTTCGCGAACTGCTTTCCTGTAGTCACTCTGCATCCCTCTGGAGTGATCGCAGGGGTCTGTCAACCCATCTTACAAAACCGAGCCTGAACCAGCCCCCACCTCTGAGTTTCCCCAGACTGTGGGGAGGTTTGGATCCAGATTTGTGGCTGGCACCTGTGTGCGTACTGGGGCTGAAGCCAAACCTAGATCCAGATGCCACTGAGCCTTGAGAAAGTTCAGATCCAGATCTGATCATGGCAACATGGCCCAGTCTCTGGCTTTTCAAGGAAGTTTTGGACTAGAGCTATTGCAGGACGATGAGGTTTGTTACCCTTTACATTTTCATTACAAGGAATTGCTGAGGATGCTTGATGGAGAAACATTACCAATTGACTGTGTTGAGGAGTAGCTTCAGTGCAGCTGTCTCAAACCATTAGACACCAACAGTCCTTCAGAGCACATTGGTCCCCTCTAGCACTTCTTTTGAGGCTTCAGATTCCATTTAAAACCTAGTTTAGTTTGTATACTTGTGTGTTTGATACTTCCTTGCTCTGTATTAGTGCAGGGCCATGTCCTTCACATATCCCCAGATGTGCTGTTAGGAGGCCAGGTTTGAAGTATTTATTTTCTGACTTTGCAGTATTTGTTTTTAGGTAAATTGTCTCTATTTTTAGGAGTAAAAATTATTCCTTATTATTAAGGATTAATCACAGTTAACTCACATGATTAACTCAAAAAAATTAATTGCAATTAATCACAATGTTAATCACACTGTTAAACAATAGAATATCAATTGAAATGTATTAAATATTTTGGATGTTTTTCTACATTTTCATTAGGGATGTAAAAGGTTAACCAGTTAACTGGTAAGCATTAGGCTTACCATTAACTGGACCATAATCATTTACCCCAGCGCTGGTCAGCCATGCTGGGCCAGCTGGCCAGAGCTGTGTCGGGCCAGCAGGCAGGCGGGACCCCAAGCGCTTCAGGCCTAGCGATCTGGAGCGGCCCCAGCCCCGGCTGTGCTGGGCCTTTGGGACCCCAGGCCCACAGCCTCAGTGGGATCCCAGCCCCCCGTGCTGGCCTGCCTGAGTGACCTCGGCTAATGGTTAACTGGTTAAACGATATAATTTTAATAGTTTAACTGGTTAACTTTTTTAACTGATACAGTATTTACATCCCTAATTTTCATATATATTGTATTATGTGTTGTAATTGAAATCAAAGTGTATATTATTTTTATTACAAATATTTGCACTGTAAAATGATAAACAAAAGAAATAATATTTTTCAATTCACCTTATACAAGTACTGTAGTGCAATCTCCTTTTTGTGAAAATGCAACTTACAAATGTAGATTTTTTTTTGTTACATAACTGCACTCAAAAACAAAACAGTATAAAACTTTAGAGCCTACAAGTCCACTCAGTCCTACTTCTTGTTCAGCCAATCGCTAAGACAAGCAAGTTCGTTTACATTTACAGGAGATAATGCTGCCCACTTCTTATTTACAATGTCACCAGAAAGTGAGAACAGGCATTTGCATGGTACTTTTGTAGCCGGCGTTGCAAGATATTTACATGCCAGATGTGCTAAAGATTCATATGTCCCTTCATGCTTTGGCCACCAATCCAGAGGACATGCATCCATGCTGATGACACTTGTTAAAAAATAATGCATTAATTAAATTTGTGACTGAAATTCTTGGGGGAGAATTGTACGTCCCCTGCTCTGTTTTACCCACATTCTGCCATATATTTCATGTTATAGCAGTCTCGGATGATGACCCAGCACATCCTTACTTCTGTGCTGCTGCCTTCAGGGCTGGGCAGCCGAAGAGTGGCAGCTGCTTGCCAAGGGCCCAGCTCTGAAGGCAGCATTACAGAAGTAAGGGTAGCAATACCAGACCATGCCATCCTTACTTCTGTGCTGCTGCTGGCAGTGGCTCTGCCTTCAGCCACCCAGCTCTGAAGGCAGCACCACCACCACCAGCAGCACAGAAGTAAGGGTGGCAATACCACGACCCCCCTACAATCATCTTGCGACCCTCTGCTGCCCCCTACAGTTACAACACCATGAAATTTCAGATTTAAATATCTAAAATCATTAAATTTGCAATTTTTAAAATCCTATGACCGTGAAATTGACCAAAATGGACCATGACTTTGGTAGGGCCATAACAATGTAGTTCTTACACAGCACTCAGTATCTTCAAAGCGCTTTACAAACATCCTCAGAACAACCCTGGGAGGTAGAAAATACTATCCCTGTTTAACAGATGAGGAGAAACTGAGTGAAACAATTCAAGTGATTTGCCCAAGGACTTAGAATCAGTGCCACAGCAGGGGTTAGAATAGCATTTCTTTTCAACAGAGGAGCACATTTACTAGGGAACTCTAGGAGATGAGAGCATGTACAGGTAGTAAAAGGTAAGGGAATAATGTTAACTTTTCCAGACTCATTTGTATATACATTTATTGTTTTGGGTTTTTTTTTTGTGTCTAATGAAATAGCCATGTCAATTTACTTGGTACCATTATTTATCATCTTCTGCTAGCATGTCAGACACACACCACTGAAGACAGGGCCGGCTCCAGGGTTTTGGCTGCCCCAAGCAGCCAAAACAAACAAACAAACAAACAAAAAGCTGTGATCGCGATCTGTGGCGGCAATTCGGCGGGAGGTCCTTCACTCCCAGGCTGAGTGAGGGACCGTCCGCCGAATACCTTGACCTGCCACCCCCCTCTGGAGCGGCCGCCCCAAGCACCTGCTTGAGAAGATGGTGCCTGGAGCCGGCCCTGACTGAAGACATACTTCATGTCTTTCTATCAGTTGCATCTGGAACCTTGCCCGGAATTATGGAAATGAGATTTTATAATTCCAGAACATAAGAAGGGCCATACTGGATCAGACCAAAGGTCCATCTAGCTCAGTATCCTGTCTTCCGACAGTGGCCAATGCCAGGTGCCCCAGAGGTAATGAATAGAACAGGTAATCATCAAGTGATCCATTCCCTGTCGCTCATTCCCATCTTCTGGCAATCAGAGGCTAGGGACACCATCCGTGCCCTTCCTAGCTGATAGCCATTGATGTACCTATTTTCCATGAATTTATCTAGTTCTTTTTTGAACCCCATTATAGTCTTGGCCTTCACAACATCCTCTGGCAAAGAGTTCCACAGGTTGACTGTGCATCATCTGAAGAAATTCTTTCTTTTGTTTTAAACCCACTGCCTATTAATTTCATTTGGTGACCCCTAGTTCTTGTGTTATGAGAAGAAGTAAATAACACTTTATTTACTTTCTCTACACCAGTCATGATTTTATAGACCTCAATCATATCCTCCCTTAGTCGTCTCTTTTCCAAGCTGAAAAGTCCCAGTCTTATTAATCTCTCCTCATATGGAAGCTGTTCCATACCCCTAATCATTTTTGTTGCCCTTTTCTGAACCCTTTCCAATTCCAAAATATCTTTTTTTGAGATGAGGCGACCACATCTGCATGCAGTATTCAAGATGTGGGTGTACCATGGATTTATATAGAGGCAATATGATATATTCCATTTTATCTAGCCCTTTCTTAATGATTCCTAACATTCTGTTCACTGAAAATTCATGCCTGCAGGATTAATTGCTGGTGCAAGGTACTGTACAACATGTCCCTGTCCTTGTCCATATTTTTGAATGACTCTTTTGTTGAATTATATGTGGACTATGTTATTTTAAGAGTGTGTGTGTTAAGGTTCAATAAAACCAAATCACTTCAATTTTCTTCTTACTCTTGTATTTTTGGGGAAGTTTTTTTTTTTTTTAAACTTCAATGAACTTACAGTGTTTTCCTTTCAACAGTCTATTAATGGTTGGGTGACTTGGATTGCAGATGATGGACAAACCTCTCAAGCCATAATTATGCATAATCACGCATAATCACATGACTTAAAATATGGGAAGCCTGAAAATGCAGCTGCGTGAACATACTACATAAAACAAGCAGAAAGGACACAACTATTTTTGCATCCATCTCACCCTGGTATTTGTGGGTTTTCCCCCCTGAAGGGTGGGGGCTATTTCTGTCTTTAAAATTGGCATTTGTCTTAACATTTTCAGTACATTATCCTCATTGTAAAGCAAGAAACTAGGCTATAATATAAACGTAGGCTCTGATCCTGCAATTGACTGCACATGGGTGCACCCAAGCACAGTAAGCTGCAGGATTGAGATCTCACTTTCTCACAGTATATCCCTCATCTTGAAATCCCTACCCCCCATTTTGGGCACTCTATATCTTTAAGACAATAAGTATAGATGGGGGAGAGAAGCTACCAACATATTACCACTATTCACTATGTATAATGTGCTCATTGGATTGTTATTTCACCTTTTCGCTCCACCCCAATTTGTCTATTTCTTTCTGCCATAGACCTACAACATAAGCTCCCTTGGGCAGTGACTCTTTTTTTAGAACGTATTTAGACAGGGCCTACCACAGAGGAGCCCCACGCAAGGATCAGAGCCTGTTGGTGCTTCTCCACTATTGAATAATAATGGAAATGAAAGCATACAATTGTCAGCAAGAGTGCCAGATTAAATACTGTACCTTTCATTTTGATATGGTATCTTTCAAGAATGTATCCCAACATGCCTAATCTTACAATGTTTGAAGTATAGGTGTGTGTTGCTTTAAAATCAGATGATTTTTTTTCCACTTATGAAATTAAATGAAGTGTCACTTAGATTTATTAGTAAGATTTATGTTCAATTAGTTATATGTTGTAAAAGGTTTTTTTATTGCTTGTCTGGACTAGTGCAGTTTTGTCTCTTTCCTACACTGTGCGCATGGGTCTATTTTGTGAAAATGAAAGTCATTTCAGTGGGCTGGTATCTACATAAGAACCATCCCCCCTCCCCAACCACTAAGTAGAAAAGGAAAAAATGATCTTATAGGATCCCTGAAAGAAACTGGAACAAAGGACAGTAACCACTGGGGTTTGCTGGATCCAGACTAGAAGGAGGCTAGTCTGTAAAAGAAGCTTACTGGAACATCTCTTAGGGTAAGATTTCATCTGTAATCATTTTCTTATTGTACTAGGCTTAGACTTATGTGTTTTATTTTATTTTGTTTGGTAATTCACTTTGTTCTGTCTGTTATTACTTGGAACCACTTAAATCCTACTTTTTGCATTTAATAAAATCACTTTTTACTTATTAATTAACCCAGCGTATGTATTAATACCTGGGGGGGCAAACAGCTGTGCATCTCTCTCTGTTGGTGTTATAGAGGGCCAATAATTTGAGCTTATCCTGTATAAGCTTTATACAGGATAAAATGGATTTATTTGGGGTTTGGGAGCTGGGCACCTGAGTGTTGGAGACAGGAGCACTTCTTAAGCTGTTTTCACTTAAGCCTGCAGCTTTTGGGGGACATTGTTCAGACCTGGGTCTGTGTTTGTAGCAGGCTAGTGTTGTCTGACTCAAACCAGGCAGGGCACTGAAGTCCCAAGCTGCCAGAGAAAATGGGCTCAGAAGTAGTCTCGGCATATCAGGTGGCAGTCCCAAAGGGGGTTTCTTTGATCCAACCCGTCACAGCCTCCTTCTCCCCTCCCCCACAAGCTTCTTGCAAAAAAATGGCATAGGCACCTAACCCCAAGAGAGGGTTTGCTGCTGAGAATCTCATGTGGAGGGTGAGGCCTCCCTGCAGCCTTGACTTAGATGCTATCTTAGAGGGGCAGGGTTAAGAACCCTCAGCCAGTGGGAGCCACTTAATGTTCTGGCTTTTTGTGAATCCAATTCTAAGGTGCCTAACTCAAGCTTTATGGATCCCAGGATCTTCTAGACACCTAGAAGTTAGGCATGGCAACATTCACAAACAAACTTAGGCATGCTGATAGTGAATCTAGTCCTAAAGGGTTAACTGAAGACAACATACAGCAGCATTTAGGACTCCTCTTTAGCTACTGGGCAGATGTTCTGCCTCTGAGTTGCTTATGGACAGACCAGATGGCTGGAGTGGAAGTAAAAGAGAAACATATATAAACACGTGGCAAGCTGAAGGCCACTGATATACAGCAGCTTATAAAGCACAAATAATCTCCAGTAGTTTGAGACATTGGCTGCAGGTGTGGCTGAATGAAACTGATGGGGGGAAAGTGGCAATCTGATTGATTACAATAACAAGGAGGAGTCCGGTGGCACCTTAAAGACTAACAGATGTATTTGGGCATAAGCTTGAGTGGGTAAAAAAACCCCTCCTTCAGATGCATTTTTTACCCATGAAATCTGTTAGTCTTTAAGGTGCCACCGGACTCCTTGTTGTTTTTGTGGATACAGACTAACATGGCTACCCCTCTGATAATTGATTACAATGTGTGGATATCACTTAACTTCTAAAATTTTGTCCAGTAGCTATCATTAAATGCTACTCTCCATTGTTCCACAAAACTGGAAAATAAAGAGTTCTCTGTTGTTGTGGCTGCGTTTTCACCCCTAATAAAATCTAGGACGCAGTTTCAATTCCAAACTGCTGCAAGTAGCAGCTCGTTCCACGTTCAGGTGAAACAATAGCCACCCAAGTGGAGACTGAGTGGAGAAAATATTGGGCTTTATTTTTTTTTGTTTCATTTATTAACCATTTTTGTGGAGTTTACACTCACATTTTTTAAAAGCAATTTTCATGATTTCAAGGACACACATGCTTTAATAGTTCAGTACATTCAAGGCATCATCATGTTTGGGTTATGGCTGTTTGACCATATGAGCTGTTGGTTTCATTTGCATGGCTGTAAACATGTTCTGACCACGTAAAAAGCAGAAGATGGCATGCATATTTATGACAACAGATATTTTAGTTTTTCAGAATCTCTTGGCCTAAGTGACTTTTCACAGGCCATTTATTATATGTTTTTTTTGACTTAACTATTTAAAAAACAATAAATAAAGACTGTAAACCACTATCTTGTACTCCTGAGAAGTGATCTTTATTATGAAGTCAGTGCTTTCCAATTCACAGTACACTAATGAACCAGGCCTGTTTTGAAAGTCTGTCTGTCCTTTAGTAACATAACCAGTAATTAAATAGCGTATTAAAAACTGCCTTTAAATAATACAAGGAAGATTAGTTTTGAAGGACTGACAAACCAGTAAAGAAAAACACAACATGGGATTGAAGTCCTCTGTAGTACATTACTAATCAGAAATTCCTACATCACACTATAGATACCATTAACTTTTCCAGTAGTACATGGTGACATTTTATTTAGCTACTATTTAGGGTGAAGTTTTCATAGCAGAGTAGTTGACTTTTTATGGCTAGTCTGATTCTGATTAAATTGAGCACCTCTAAATTACATAAACCACTGGATTATGGCAAATTAGGTCTACAACAAGAACTAAAATTTTTTATACACTAATAAAAGCTATACAAAATACTTTTGACAATACTTGGATCAATCTGTAACAGTTTTTATACCTTTAAAAGTACAGAGTACATACACATTTTGGACTTTAAAATGGCAGATTTAATGTAGCTATTAAGTCTACAATTTCTACTTTTAAATGCAGGTTTTAACAGCACACATCCCAGGATAACATTTTTTAAAAACCCCAACAGCTTCTTGGAAGATATAAAGTCCTTGATTTAGCATATTAAAATATAACCTATTAGAAGAACTGTGTTGATGGACAAGTTTATAGATCTTTGACTATTGCATAACCCCTATTGGCATCAGAGGAGTTTGTATACTTATTAGAAACCAGGAGTTGGATCTTTACTTCAATAAGAAAAACAATCTTAAAAATTTTCTTCCACGAACAGTCTCATTTCCAGTCTTATGTAGTTTGGTGAATTTTTGTTAGTGGGGAATTCTAGAGTTCAATTTTATGGTCACTAAGAAAAGACAATACAGTTCAGTGGGCGTTAACTAACCAGTTAGCTAGTGTTTTGGTGAATTAGCCAGTCAATAAGCCGAATACACTGCATAACTGATCCTCTGTAACCTCATTAAGACTTCAACTGGGCAACATGGGGGAGGAGGAGGAAGCTACAGAATTGTGGCCTAATATACACATAGCTTAATTTATAAAATACTTGTTTTTTTTTTTGTTTTTTTTTTTTTTTTTTTTAAGTCTTAGGGTACCTTGTCCCCATGACTGTAGCATTCACTACTTGGTAAGTTGTGTTCCCAAACTCCTATCACTGCACCACTTAGGGCTAAATAGTGCAACCCTTTCTCTTGTTGGTGAGTACTTACACACAAATAGTTCCATGACCGGCTTGTAGGAGTAAGTGCTCACTAATGTACACAATTGTGCAGAGACTATCCCTAAGGAAACACCAAACACATCTAGCTCAGTTCTGGGACCTTTGTTTAGCTAGCAACACAGCATATCTTTCTCCTCAGAACACTATTTGTGCTTTGACTGTTCAACTTCAGAGAAAGGAACTTGCACAAGGAAGCAGCATCCATTCAGAAGCCGGTTGTTACTTCACAAATCACCAGTGCAGGATTACTCCTATAGGACAAATTTAAAGTCAAGCAATTTTAAGAGCACACGGGGCAGCAGTTGGGTCTACAGAAAGTTTTCTAATAAAATTTACAATTTGTCTATTAGTAGTTCAAATACTCAATTTTGGCAAGATGCTTTATACACTACTTCATAAAATCCTCCCTTTTAGCCAGTGTTTTGAATATTGCTATGTAAAATGTATTTTATTTCTTCTGCAGGTAATAAAATACAAGATCTCCAGTCTTTCTACTGTTGCATAGTCTTTAGAGAAATTAAGGGAAATATGCATTTTAGATTGTCATCCTACACTGCAAATGTAACTTGCATGAAAAGTGCACCATGAGACAGGGCTTCTATCGATGTCCTCCATATTTGGCCACCCAGTCTGTTCTTCCATGGACTGGTTGAACTGGAGGTGGGCGGGTCAGGATATTCATGTTTTTTGCAGCTGGATTGTAAGTAGGGCCTGGTAATTGAGCACGAGCAGCTTTGGTTTTCCAAGAATAATCTGAAACAAAAACAAAAGGTCAGAAGCAATGGGGATGAGAAGTTCCATATTTCAACTATTTCTGACTCATGGAATGAAAAGGTGCTAATAGTCCTGTGACCTTCTCAGTAGAAGGTTGTTCAGTGTGACTGATCTTGAAATACTAACTGGTTACCGCACTTGCACAATAAAAGATCTATTAAACTAGGCAGGGCAGTGATGGCTATATAAGGTTTCTATCAAGTCTAAAGCAAGTTTCCCAAAGTGTCTTACCTTACATGGATACAGGAGAGGCAAATACATTATGATGTGTCTTACAGGCAGCTTTCAGCTGACAAGTACTTTTTTTTGCGCGTGCACAATGGTCTCTGTTAAAATGTGTTGAGATTGAAATTTAGTCCAAAATTGGATTTTACAGCGCGCGTGTGTGTGTGTGTATATATATACACACACACATACACTCTCTCTCTCTCTCTACCTGCACTGTGGATACTGTTGTCACTGAAAATGAGTGTTTACTCATCTGATAATTGAGTCTCTTAAGTTGTTTGAAAATGTTAACTTTTTTTATTGAGTGTTGGTCAGATTTGTCAAGAATCAAAATGGCCTCTGCTGGAACAACCACCTCTCCTGAAGGCCCTCTCACTTTGTAATTCTGTGACTCTACTTCCTTGGTTCTCCTCCTCCTCGGCTGACAGCTCCTACATTATTACTGTTGCTGGATTTTCTCTCTCTCCTCTTTTCCCATCCCCATGTTGATGTTCTCAAGCTTTGTCATTGATCTTCCTATTTTTTTCACTCTACATTTGCATCTGGGTGACCTCATTCACTCCTATGATCTCTCATATCACCTCTTTCAAATCTATCTCTGCATCCCTATTCTTAGTCCAGACTTCCCTCTCCATGTTTTTTTGATACATCCTTTGGGATGTTTTGTCACTTCTCAAGCTTAACGTGCTTAAAACAGAACTAAACTTCACTGCTAATACAATTCCCTTCCCTTTTTTTCAGTGATCATTGTCAACTCTTTGCTCCAGATCACTCAAGCTCACAACTTTGAGGATATTTGTGATTCTTTCCTTTCTTTCTTTTTCTTTCTTCCCAGCCGTATCTCATCACTCCTTCCTCTATGACATTCCTCAGATATGCCCTATCCCTTTTACTCCTACCACTAAAAAATTGTTCCATGGCTTGGTGCTTTCTCATCTGGACTACTGTAACCTACTCTCTGGCCTTCCTAATTCTCTTCATTCTATTTATCCAATATGAGGCAGACAAAATAATCTATTTTCCCTGTTGCTACAGCCAAATCACTCTTCTCCCATTTGAATCACTTCACTTGCTCCCTGTTTTTTTCAACATCAAGTTTCAACTGCTCTACACAGTTGAGGATTCATGCATTTAGAAGAGGCCACCCCAAGGAAGTGAAACTGGGGGACCTATCTTCCCCTAGCAAACAAGTACTATTTCCATTGTGAATTCTATTGGAGATAATGTTGTTCCTTTTTAGCATTAACTACTGCTCTATGCCTTCTACGCCTCCCCAGAGAGGAGGTTAGTGGCAACATGGCTTCAAATTTAATTCTGATGGCAGTGGGGAAGGTGGCCAAGTAGTCATGCATGAGGGCTGGACCTTTGCATGTATGACTTATAGTCCGGGAGCCAAATGCAAGGTTTTGGCAGTTCTTTGTTTTAGCGTCCATACATTTGTTTGTGGATTCTGATTTTCAAAATCCTAAATTCAAAGACCTCGTCACTGTTGATCATTTTGAAATATGAGCACTTATTACCACCGACCATCCTAATCCACAAAACCAAGTTACAATGAAACTACTTTCATTGAATTTCAAAAAATTTTTTTATTAAAGCTTCACACTAATATTTTATTATGGAACATGATTACCTAGGAGGTACATGTTATTTCTGTCTTAGTATCTATATTATCAGTATAACTGCTATTATGCCCCCTCCACCACTGAAGCAAAACACAAGACATTTCTCCTGGCACAACCACAGCATGCAGAAAACCACCAAACAGATGAAGAAGACTGACATGGCAGAGCCAATCAAATACGATTTATACATGGAGCATTACAGTGGTCTAAAGAAAGCCAGACATGCCTATGGAGGCAGCATGAAAATTAGTGTCACCCTTAAAGGGGCTTAATCATATAATTAGCACAGTGGTTTCTCAAGATATACTTGCTCCTGAAGGTTGCCCAAAGTTCAATGGATATAATACATAGCTTTGCTGAGAGCACGGATGTGCTCTCATGCCAAAAACCAAAGCTGTATACATGCTTCTTATTGACATGACAGCACCTGAGCCAGACACAATGACGACAGCCTTTTTGGCTGGTTAATTTTAGCTAAGCTAATTTTTTCTTTACCTTTTTAATGTGTCTTATGGTAAAAAGATATGATAGGCAGAATAAATGAAGACATGAAAACAGATGAGAACACAATTATTTTAGAAAATAAAAGGAAGCAACAAGAACAGAAGCCTAAGTTATAGGGAGAAGAAAGTAGTATTCTAACCAGAGAAGTTAGGGAGAGAAAAAAATTGTTAGGGCATCTAGTTCATGATTATCTATCTGCCAGCACAGTACTGTCCCCTACAGTATGTATTACGATTTTGTTCAGCCTAGTTTTAAATGTCCCATGCAATGGGCTTCCTCTACTTCTCCAAAGAGATATTTCCATAGCCTAATTAATTTGCCAAAGGTTTTTTTTTCGTTTGTTTTTTTGAGCAATGTTGGTCCTAAGATATGAGAGAGACAAGGTGGGTCTGACAGCATCTTTTATCGAACCATTTTCTGTTGGTGAAAGAAACAAGCTTTCCAGTTCCACAGACCTATTCTTCAAGTCTACACTTCTATTTTTTCTTGAGATTTAAAATAAACCTTCCATTTCTTAATATCTTATAACTTTTATGTCCCCTTGAATCACTCTAAATGATCCCTTTCCAATCTTGGCATTCACAACTTTCAAAAATTTGCAGCCATATGTTCTCCTGTGAGTAGCTCCCTTTTCCAACCTGTTACAGACCAACATCCACAAATTGGTGAATCAAAACTCATCCCTTCTTCATGTTTGACTTTATTAAACAAGAAATCAACAATAAGATAATGAAGTACAGCTCAAATCTGTTCCCTAGGCTTTGCTGCTCCTAGGATTCCTACCTCAGGGCTGAGCAGCCCACACCCTAGGTCTTTTCTCTCTCTATGGCTATGTCTACACTACACCACTCCTTTCAGTATGTAGAATATATACACTGCATGTTCCCCAGCACAGGTATAAATAACAATGTAGACGATGAGGCATGGCTTAGGTGAATAAAGACATGCCATAACCCTGTGGGTATGTACCCTACATGGATCTCTAGAAGTCCAAGCACAGCTTACCCCATCTACACTGCTATTTTCAGTGACAGCATTCCACTGCCTCCCTCCTGACACAGCCTTTCATCCATTCGTAAAGCTACATGCTGCAGTGTGAACAAAGCCGGCTTTACACTGCGGCATGTTGCTACATGTATCCTACATGACACCACCAGTGGTGGGTAGCGCAGCTGTACCTTAAGAGTCATTCCCATGTCTCTCATAGCTGGATGGAGTAATCAGCCACCTGCAATAGTGAGTCAGCAAAGCATACTTCATATTTTTAGTGGGAGCATAACAAGCCAACAGATGAGGTTTTCAGACACCTACTGTCAGCCTGTTACAGTCCCTTTAACTGTAATGATGATTCCCATTGAGTTCCTTTAGGGCCTGATCCAATTCCCACTGAACTCAATGGAGGTCTTTCTGTTGATTTCAATGGAACTTGGAGAAGGCCTTAAATCATCTCTCACCAGTCAGTTCCTCCTGTTTCTGATCATTTGTATTGGTCTTCTCTGAACTCCCTCCAGTTTAATATCTTTCTAGTGCCCAGAATGTGATGTCTATTACAGATGAGATGAGGTAACAGTTATTTGCAGTGAAATTTTGTATTGGTCTTAAACTGCTAAATACATAAATACTGCATGATAAAATGTAACAGTTCCTTTCACATACTCTTTAATACAATGCAGAACTACATCACCTGTAGTTATTATCAGTCATTTATACTACAGAAAATAGAAGTCAGACAAAATAGCCTAGCTACTTTGAAATGTTCTATTAACACAGCAGCATTATTCTTGTAATATTTCACTCATCCAAGAATATATTCTCATCTCAAAGCCTAAGGATTTACATGACCAACTCCCACACAATGAGATGGAAATACAACAAAACTCATCTTAAATGCCCATGCAAGGAGACCAGTCAAAACAGGCTGTTTAGCAGAGGGTCCTTTATTTTTCATAATTTTTTTTAAATAATGCTGAAACCTTTGGGGCTACTTTAAGATGGAAGCTTTAAATTGGAATTTATTACTGATACCATATACCTGATTTTTGTTAGTGGAAGGCCCGTGCCATTTTGAAATTGTAACCAGTCAGATCCTCAGTAAATGTCAATCAGCATAGCTTAATTGTGTTATGTCAATTTACACCAATTGATTTACACCATTACAGATCCAGTCCAACAGATCAAGTGCATCAAGAAAAAAGAACAACTCTTAAAAGCCCTCCTTGGAAATTATGGGAATTGAACATCCTTCCCTGTGCTTATGGTGCAGTACATGATAGGGTTATGGAGATGCTTCTTACCTGATGCCGATGCACCAAGAGGAGCTAGTTGTATCCTTTGTCCAGCTGATCCAACTTCTTTTTTATGAAAGGAAGGGATATATCCTCCAGATGGGTTGTAAGCAGCACCTACAAAGCCAAGATTTTCATAGAATCATAGAACTGGAAGGGACCTTGAGAGGTCATCTAGTCCAGCCCCCTACACTCGTGGGAGGACTAATTATCTGGACCATTCCTGACAGGTGTTTGTCTAACCTGCTCTTAAAAGTCTCCGATGATGGAGATTCCACAACCTCCCTAGGCAATTTATTCCAATGCTTGACCACCCTGACAGTTAGGAAGTTTTTTCCTAATGTCCAACCTAAACCTTCCTTGCTGCAATTTAAGCCCATTGCTTCTTGTCCTATCCTCAGAGGTTAAGAAAAACAATCTTTCTTCCTCCTCCTTGTAACAACCTTTTACATACTTGAAAACTGTTATCATGTCCCCTCTCAGTCTTCTCTTTTCCAGACTAAACAAACCCAATTTTTTCAATCTTCCCTCATAGGGCATGTTTTCTAGACCTTTAGTCATTTTTGTTGCTCTTCTCTGGACTCTCTCCAATTTGTCTACATCCTTCCTGAAATGTGGTGCCCAGAACTGGACATAATACTCCAGTTGAGGCCTAATCAGAGCAGAAGAATTACTTCTCGTGTCTTGCTTATAACACTCCTGTTACATCCCAGAATGATGCTTGCTTTTTTTGCAACAGCGTTACACTGTTGACTCATATTTAGCTTGTGGTCCACTATGACTCCCAGATCCCTTTCCACAGTACTCCTTCCTAGGCAGTCATTTCCCATTTTGTATGTGTGCAACTGATTGTTCCTTCCTAAATGGAGTACTTTGCATTTGTCCTTATTGAATTTCATCTTATTTACTTCAGACCATTTCTCCAGTTTACCCAGATCATTTTGAATTTTAATCCTGTCCTGCAAAGCACTTGTAACCCCTCCCAGCTTGGTATCTTCCACAAACATTATAAGTGTACTCTCTATACAATTATCGTAATCATTGATGAAGATATTGAACAGAACTGATCGCTGTGGGACCCCACTCGTTATGCCCTTCCAGCATGATTGTGAACCACTGATAACTACGCTCTGGGAATGGTTTTCCAAACAGTTTTGCACCCACCTTATAGTAGCTCCATCTAGGTTGCATTTTCCTAGTTTATTTATGAGAAGATCATGGGAGACAGTATCAAAAGCTTTAATAAAGTCAAGATATACCACGTCTACCACTTCCCCCCCCCCATCCACAAGGCTTGTTACCCTGTCAAAGAAAGCTATCAGATTGGTTTGAAACTATTTGTTTTTGACAAATCCATGCTAACTGTTACATATCACTTTATTTTCTTCTAGATGTTTGCAAATTGATTGCTTAATTATTTGCTCCATTATCTTTCTGGGTACAGAAGTTAAGATGACTGGTCTGTAATTCCCTGAGTTGTCCTTTATAGATGGGCATTATATCTGCCCTTTCCCATTCTTCTGGAATCTCTCCCATCTTCCATGACTTCAAGGATAATTGTTAATGGCTCAGATATCTCCTCAGTCAGCTCCTTGAGTATTCTAGGATGCATTTCATCAGGCCCTGGTGACTTGAAGATATCTAATTTGTCTAAGTAATTTTTAACTTGTTCTTTCCCTATTTTAGCCTCTTCTGATCCTACCTCATTTTAACTGGCATTCACTACGTTAGAGGTCCAATCACCACCAACCTTCTTGGTGAAAACCGAAACAAAGTAGTCATTAAGCACCTTTGCTATTTCCACATTTTCTGTTATTTTTCCCCCCTCATTGAGTAGCGGGCCAACCCTAACCCTTGGTCTTCCTCTTCTAATGTATTTGTAGAATGTTTTATTGTTACCCTTTATGTCTCTAGCTAGTTTGATCTTATTTTGTGCCTTGGCCTTTCTAATTTTGTCCCTACGTACTTGTATTATTAGTTTATATTCATCCTTTGTAATTTGACCTAGTTTCCACTTTTTGTAGGACTCTTTTTTGATTTTTAGATCATTGAAGATCTCCTGGTTAAGCCATGGTAGTCTCTTGCCATACTTTCTATCTTTCCTACGGAGTGGGATACTTTCCTCTTGTGTCCTTAATAATGTCTCTTTGAAAAACTGCCAACTGTCTTCTATTGTTTTTCCCCTTAGACTTGCTTCCCACGGGCTCTTACCTACCAGCTGCCTCAGTTTGCTAAAGTCTGCCTTCTTGAAATCCATTGTCCTTATTTTGCTGTTCTCCCTCCTACCATTCTTTAGAATCATGAACTCTACCATTTCACGATCACTTTCACCAGAGCTGCTTTCCACTTTCAAATTCTCAACCAGCTCCTCCCTATTTGTCAAAATCAAATCTAGAACAGCCTCGCCCCTGGTAGCTGTCTCCACCTTCTGAAATAGAAAACTGTCTCCAATACATTCCAAGAACTTGTTGGATAATCTGTGCCCAGCTGTATTATTTTCCCAACAGATGTCTGGGTAGTTGAAGTCCTCCATCACCATCAAGTCCTGTGTTTTGGATGATTGTTAACGGTTTAAAAAAAGCCTTATCCACCTCTTCTTCCTGGTTAGGTGGTCTGTACATTGATGTACAAAGTTTTAAACTTTTGAGCTAGATTCAGGCAGCCAACAGATCTCTACTTGCTCTTTATGGTCACTAAAACTTATTCTTGGTACAACAACCCTGAAAAGTATCAATTTTATATAAGAAACTGATGTCTGTTTAGAAAATGTATGTGTGCATCTTTACTTAGAGTCCACCTAGGATGCAAAGGTCTGATCTACATTACAAATTTAGATTGACCGAAGTCTACTTGTTTCAATCTAGTTCTGCATATATCTTCACCTAAATCTCTCCCCGACTGATCTAACCACCGCATTACAGTGACAATAACACCACCTCACTGTAAGATGCAAAAGCATAGTCCACCTTCCATCGACACACTGCGAGAGTAGACATTAAATCACATGTGTGACCCTAACAGTTCTCCCGCAGCTGTCCCACAATGCCCCTGTGCCAGTGGTCATCTTGGTCACAGTTTGGAACTCCACTACCCAAGAGACAGAGACCGGAACCCACCCTCTCTATTTAAAATCTTCAGCATGTTTTTGAAATACCTTTTCCTGATTGCCCATCTTGATGAGCACACCTACAAGCCCACTTCTGTGAGCATGCAATCATACCCCCACACACAGAGCTACTCGACCCATTCCTGCCTGAAGCAGGAAAGAAGTCCTGGATCTCCTTGGCCTGGGAGGAAAAGAGACTCTGCGCAAGGACAGCAAAAGAGCAACCAGAGGAACAGACATCTATGAGCAGATTGCACAGGCTAGTCTCAGCTCTATTGTGCCATCTCCACACCTCCATGTACAGGAGAAAGCAAAAGTGGTACTCTTTCTGCTAACCTCCTCAGATCTCCATTCAGCATAGGGCTGAGAGCAGCTGAAACAATACATAGCTTCCCTACCTCCCCAACCCATCCCACACCAAAACGCAGATCAATAAAGAATGACAAAGTCCAGATGAAAGATAAACCTTTAATAAAACATGTCCCTGTGTCATTACCCAGGGTACAATCTGGACTGTTGGATAGCACGTCCCCTCAGTTCTCCAGCCTGGGGTGCATTTTACACTGCTTCACTATGAGAGCAACCACTCCTGGCCTGCTCACACACAGCCTCCAGCATGTAAGTTACCCCCAGCTATACTGCAAGAGTGCTTCAGCCAGCCAGCCAGCCTGCCATTCTTTAATTATACTGTAGAGCAGCAGTCCGCAAACTTTTGAGGTCATGCCACCCCTTATCCCGGTCCACACACTCCTGCCCCTTGGGGCTGGGAGTGGGGCGGCAGCTCGGGGGGTGGAGGGGAAAAACGCAGACAAGGATAAGGGCACTGAGGCTGGGGTGGCAGCTGGGATCGGGTCTGGGGCTGGGAGCAGGGCTGCAGCCAGGGGCAGGAACGGAGCCATAGTTGGGCTGTGGTGGGGGCTGGCAACTGGGCCCACAGCCAGGTGCAGCTCCGCTCCCGGCCTTGTCCACAGCCTCAGCTACGGGTCAGGAATGGAGCCGTGGCCAGTGGCCGAAGCTGGGGCGGGCTGGGAGTAGAGCCGCACGAAGGCTGGAGATGGGGCTGGGGATATGGCTGGAGGCAGGACCAGAGCAGAGCTGGGGGCGGGAAGGAGCTGGGTGGCACTCCCTCCCTGGCCCCCCCCCCCAGGGTTGACCCAGGCCCCACTGTGCCCCCCCCCCGGACATTCCTTCACACATCCCTGCGGGGAGGGGGTGCCCCACAGTTTGGGGACCTCTGCTGTAGATCAATACCAACAAATTCCCAGTCCCAGACTTCCCCCAGATATCTGCATCTTGTACTGCCCAGTACCCCCCTGGACAATACAAGCTCATGTAAAGTCAGTCATTTCATTAACTAGGGTTACCATTCGTCCGGATTTACCCGGACATGTCCTCCTTTTTGTACTAAAAATAGCGTCCGGGGGGAATTTGTAAAGCACTCACAATGTCCGGGATTTCCCCCCTCCCCCAGCAGAGCAGAGCTAGCGGCTGGGAGGGCTGCAGGAAAGTCCCGGGCTGGACTCCGGAGCAGCTGGAGAGGACCTCCGCCTCCCCCACTTCCCTGCATTCTGAGCAAGTGTCTCAGCACAAAATGCAGCCCTCCCCTTTTGCAACTGGGAGCGGTTTCTGCCATGCAGTGTAGCAAAACGGGAGCGAGAGCACTTTGTGCTGATACAAGGGCAGCTCTCCCCTGCAGCCCGGTCCGGACCAGGCACCGGGTTTTGTTGTGCAGGGCCAGGGACCGGGTTTTGTTGTGCTGGGGAGCTCAGCCACGTGTCCGGCTGGCACAGAGCCCAACACCCTGTTCTGAGCAGCAGGGTAAGGGGGCCAGGGGGCAGGAGAAGGGGCAGGGAGGTTCTGGAGGGGGCACTCAAGAAACGGGGGGGGGCTTTTTGGGGGGAGTGGAGAAAGTTTTGGGCAGTCAGGGTACAGGTAGGG
>NC_048299.1:171626376-171755616 GCF_013100865.1 Trachemys scripta elegans
GGGGGGGGGGCTGTCAGGGGGTGGGGAGTGGTTGGATGGGGCATGGGAGTCCCAGGGGTCTGTCTGGGGGTGGGGGTGTGGATAAGGGTTGGGGCAGTCAGGGGACAAGAGGCAGGGAGGCTTAGATAGGGAGTGGAGTCCTGGGGGGCAGTTAGGGGCAGGGGTCCCAGGAGGGGGCAGTCAGGGGACAAGGAACGGGGGGAGGGTGGGGGGTTCTGGGGGGGCGGGAAGTGGGAGGGGCAGGGGCGGGGCTAGGGAGGGGCTCCTCCCGTCCTCTTTTTTGCTTGCTGAAATATGGTAACCCTACATTAACAGACTCTGTCATGGCATCAGCAAGTATAAGGGTGTACCAGGATGTGACCTCTGCCCCTCACAGTGCATGCATGGTTCCTCATTCAGGTCATAGCCATTGAGCCATCTGAAGCAAGTAATGGGATAATCCAAAAATATGAAGAGCTGATATTATATTCCTTAGGTATTATGCATCAGTTCTGCCAGGAAACAGTCCACAGGCTCTGTAATGCTTGCAGTGAATACGGTGTGAGGCATTCTGTTTCACATCTATATTCTCCACACCATTACATTAGTGTAATTTCACTGCAGTAAATGCAATTACATCAGTGTAAAATCAGTGTAACCAAGTGGAGTTGCTCTGCACAGTTGCAGCTAGCATCTACTTAGCAAGCTGCAAAGGTATAAAAGCACTTAGTGTAGATGCATGTGCTTCTGCCCTAGAAAACTTCATACCCATTTTCCAGCAATAGTGCAGATACACAGGTGGCTGAATAGAGCAAGTGCTAATGTAGACAGGATTCGCTGCATCATGAAAATGTGCATGTGAAGCAACCCTAGTGGAGACAAAAGTCCTATAAATGCTGGCACTGTAAGCACTGTGTCATGGAAACTTGCTCTGAGCTTGACAACAACAGGACTCTCTTGTATACACTGGTGTTAGCAACTTTGGAACATTTTGGCCAAGTAATTTTAGTGTGCACACACCCTTTTATATATCAGAATTTATCTGTCGTACAGAAAAATACTTATAAATTTCCCCCCGTTATTTTCTCTTCTCCTTCTACTAGGAACTCTCTGTCTTAGTGGAAGAACATAGCAGATCAATAATCTCCCACCATCAAATTGTTAAAAACACCAACCAACATTTTAAATGAATAATTTTAAATTCATAAGACATACTCCAAAGCAGTGAGCTACGTAAGGGTGTGCCTTAGTACAGCAACAGTGCTGTGGTGCTTAAAGCACTTGGCTTAATGCAGAACACCAAAAGCCTATTACTGCAGAAGCTGTTGAGGTTTATTACAATGGTGGTGGAATACGCTCTGGCTTCAGAACAGGGCTGGCACCAAGACAGACAGCCTTAAATATGATTTAATGAATTTAATAACTATATCGCCAATTTCTGTTCTCAGATTTCCGAGGCTGCACTAGTGTAATTGAGGACAGCCTACAGGTTAGTTTTCAAGTTGGCCTAAGTCCTAGGGAAATGACTGCCCTCCCCTCCCACTGAAGTAAACAGTAAAGCTCCCATTAACTTTAATGGGGCAGGATCAATAACTAAGCATGTTTACTAGAGCTTGACAGATAGACAAAAGATGTGGCCCAGTATTTCAGTATGAAAACGCTAAAAGGAGTCTTTAAATATGTTCATATATTTTGAGATCACCTGCTTGACACAAACAATTATGAGCGAAGTTCACAATGGGGAAATTCCTTCACTCTGCTCCATGCGCAAGTAAACAATCACAGACTGACTGACCCCAGCTGTGTCCTCAATCCCCCCTGCCATTATAAGAGTTTGTGGAGCACAGCTTAGTGGCAAGCAGATCCCCTTCATTCCCTCCTCTCACCGTATCCCTCTCTCCTGCACAGCAAAACCAAAATGATCCCTCTGCAACTGGGATCCCTCACTTTTACAGGGTGGACGGCAGGGTTTGCCACAACATGGAATAATAGTGATTAAAACTGAAACAAAAGTGTAAGATCATTTGGAATATATTATTCAAGAGCAACTGTTACAAGAAAAGCAAAATAAGAAAATGCATGACATAACTATGAAACCTGCAAAGAATCATCTATCCCAAGCTATAATTGCCATAAATTACCTTTTGGCTCCTCTAATTTTTCATTCAACCTTTCTTTGCATGACAGTTTTTCAATTGGTTTAATTATGTTTTCTTCTGCAGAGAAGGCAGATGAAAGAAAGAAAGAGGAAAAGGATGAAAAGACAGTCTTTCAGAAAATGTAGATGAAGAATTGATTAGGTGATTATAAACAGAAATAGGGAAAAAACCTGAAATCAAAACAGGTGAGAATGAGTGTTTAAAGTACCTTTATAACTATAATGACTTCAGTCCTATGTTTGCAAAAAGTGTAAGATCCCTAAAGTAGGAAATACTGGTATTGATCTCACCACCAGGCTTCTATTCAAAGGAAGCAGAATATAATTTATCACCAACGTGTTCACAGTAAATATATTAAATCACTCAAGCATGGTAAGCTAGTCAAACTACAGGCCTAACTGAACCTAACCCTAGAATTCTGCATAGAGAGAGTGCCTCATAATTTGGAACTAACCTGCTCTTATATTGTTATGTTTTATAGTTACACTGAGGGAGAGGAAAAATACCATTACAAAGTAACAAATTTAATTTGGTTATTTCATCAGTTAAGGGGAAATGACAAATCTAATAAATAAATTTAAAAAATGACTAAAAAAAAAAGTAGCTTCAGTTGCTATACCTTCCTTTGGGACCCCCTGACAATGTTTGTGTTTTACCAAACATATTTTCATGTGTCTTTCTTAAATGTGTTTTACCCTGGTGGTGTTGTGTAAAAGAGCTAGACAAAAAACTGATGGACTATAAAGGAGAAATGGTGAAAATAGCTTTAGAAAGTGCTATCAAATGCACAAAGTTAACAAACAGAAAATAAATAGTATTTCTTCTCTAAACTCTTTCATGTATAGTTATTGGAGGCAACATTTTCCAGACAGAAGTGGGATTTTTAGGTTGATTGTGTCCATTTCATATGTTTGCATTTCATTATATGTTTATATAATGCACTGATTTTTAGTTTATCTGGAACAGAATTATTCAGCTTCATTTCACATTCTTATAGCCTGGAGCTGTGATCTTGTCAGATTTTATAAGCTAAAATGGATTCAGGCAGGTCACTACTAGGCCTCGAGACCTTAAAGAAAAAGCCAGGTATTCGAGAAAGTAGGTCCACTGGTTCTTTAGATGGCACTCTCCTGTGAATCAATACTGAAGCATTACCCCAGCATGGTATTAAGGGGAAGAGTACTGTTGATTGAAGGGGTCCTTCTTTCGATAAAAGGTTAAAGGGAAGTCTCTGAAAATGCCATGGCATTATTTAAAGGAGAAAGGATGGTTCAGTGGTTAGGTGCTAGCCTGAGACTGCAGACCTGAGTGCAGACTTGACCCTGCTCCCCTGAAGACTCACTACATGTCCTAAATGACTTGCCCAAGGTCAAGTTTTTCCAAAAGTAGTTAGGTGCTTAGAGATACAGAGACGTGCCTAGTGGGATTTTCCAGAGCACCTATGCAAGTTAAGTATATAACTCCAATTTATTTCAATGTCAGTTAGGGCTTACCTTGCTTCAGCATTCTTGTAAATCCCACTAGGTGCCTCTCTGCATCTTTATGCACCTGAATACTTTTGAAAATCTGGCCCTTTGTCTGTCTGCCTCATTTCCCCATTTGTACAGTAGGGATAATAGCACTACCATACCTCACAGGGGTATTGTCAGGATAAATACATTTTGAGGTGCTCAGAAACTATAGTGAAGGGGTCACATAAATACCTATGATAGATATTTGAAAGAGATGCCCCTCATTGTGTCAAAAATTCCAGTGTGGGTAATGACCTTCTTCCTACCAAACACTACTCATGTAATTTCAGACGGATAATATGTGCTTCACTTTCAAACAGAAAAACCTGTATTGTTGATGGCACAGATTGGCTACCACACTCTCTCTTATTAGAAGGAGCATGGCAGTTGCAAGAAAGTGAGACCTCTACATAGTCTTTAAAACTCAAAGATCCTTCAGGATGAAGACTGCTACAAAAGTTTTTAGGGCCAGATATTCAGCTGGTGATGTAAATCAGCATAGCTCTGTTGAAGTCAATGGAGGAACACCTATTCACACCAGCTGAGAAACTGGTTCTAAATTATTACTTTATTATCTAAAATCATAAAAAGTAATAATGTGGTCATATGGTTAGAATACAGGGCTGGGAATCCAAGAGTCCTGGCTCTAACATTAACTTGCTAAGAGATCTTAATCAAGTCACTTCACCTCTCTGTGCCTAATTTTCCCACCAGTAAAATGGGGATATAGTATGTATCATACAGTTCAGTAGTGGTGTGATGCTTAATCCGCAAAAGCCAGACTCTGCCATCCTTACTCATATTGTCAAGTACATTACTCCAACAACCTTACTGAAGAAAGCAGGATTACTCATGCAGTAAAGTACTATTTAGTTTGAGGAAGGCTGGCAGGTTCAATGTTTGAGAACTGCTTTGAGATCCTCAAACAAAGCACTGTGTAAATATTGCACATTATTTTTATTATGAGCTCACACCCAGCATCCTTTTTTGTTTGTTTTTTTCCATACGAGGGACTGCTCTTTTATCCAATGTTCCCGTTCAAATTTACTAGGAAAAATACTTTCTTAAATTAACACAGCAAATTAATGGCTCTGATCGATTAGAACTCAAATTCTTCCTGGCAGAGCTTCATAATTGGACTTCTAGCATGTACTTCCTCCACACCCTGAAATGTGAATATATACCTTGGCATATAAATATAGAGTACACTGTTCTTTTCAGGGGATACACATTAAAAGAGAAAAGCAAGAATACAGTGAAACAATTGTAAGCTAGGAGACCTTACCTAAATTAATTTTATACAATAAAAATTAACACAAAATAATCTGGCATATACAATTGTACTTTTTGTAATTATGAATTACCTGCATTGGTTCTGTTCAAAGACAGACCTCCTCCAGTAGGCCCTAGTGGTTTAGAAAACAATGAATTGTTCCAGATTCCTTGAGAGCCTTCTTTACTGGCTGCTACTAAGGAGACATTCTTGGGGTTTACACCTTGGAAAAGCAATAATTTTAAAGAGTGTGAACGTCAATTTCAAAACACAACATATTAAGCAGTTAAAATCTTAAGAATGGAAGAACACCTTGACAGTACATTAAAAGTATTTGGACTTTACATGATGTTACAAAGAACTAAAACTTTTTTCCTATAACTCAAAGAATGATGCATACTGCTTAGGTTTTACAACTGAACCCTAAAAAAGACTAGTACAGAGAGAATTGTAATGATCAAATGTATAAGATAAACTTTTAACAGCTTCAGTGACAATTGATCTTAACCTTGTAAAAGTCTGCCTTAATGTGACCAATGTGAGCTACCATAGTTAAATGAAAGTCAAACAACATATTAAAAATGTAGTAAAGTTTTTATGGCAATCAAGTAATTAACAGCCATGTGTTATGTATATAAAAGTTAATTATGTGCTACCAAGTGATGTATTTCCCAGATGAAATATAAAACCATTAAACAGTTACAACCACCAAAGGGGAATGCAAAATATTAGGCTTCCCATGACTAAAAGAAAAATTGGTATTTCTAAAACACAATGTATTGAAAGAGGTGGATGTGATTAAACAGCATGAAAGCAGCACCCAGATCTAGTGGAATTAAAGTAAGAGATAAGTGTCCAGATTTAATATTTAGAAAGACTATTAAATACCATTTTTTTAAATCTGCCTTGGTGCTATGATTTTCTTACAAGCTGAAGTTGGTTTCTATTTTTGGATGAATATATTAATACACTCCTCATATCAAAAATGTGGCTCTGAACCAGAGGAATATTAGAAATGTCCTTGAAAAAGGAAGGATTATTTATCAACTGAGCCATCTATAGGTAGAGACACATTCTTTAGAGATTAATGTTCTTGAGTCTTTGGGGCCTTTATCTGACATTAAGGAATTGACTTTTTTCTTCCCCGCAGGGAATTCACTGGAAAGGCCTCAACTATACTTTTTACAAAGTGAATAACAAACTCATTTCTTTGGCAAATGAAGATTATTTACCTGTAACTGAGATTCTTTGAGATGGACTCTGCATATTCAAACTTATGAAAAGCTCCGACTAATGGAGCCTGAATAGTAGAGCTCTAACTAGCAGTAGCCATTGCAGTGCTCAGGCACCTTCCTTATCTCTCCCATCAGTGAACATCCAGGGTCCCAAGGCAAAGGTATAAACGGGTGTGGTGCTCCAGCCACTTCAGTTCTTTTACCTATGACTGCAAGCCCTTTGGTAAGTAGGACTCTAAGGTAGTGAGGAAAGGCAGGCAGGAAGTGTCAATATGCAGAGTTCACCTCAAAGAACCTCAGAGGCAAATACCTTCATTTTTCTTTCAAGTGTCCTCTGCATACTCCCACTCATGACATAGCTTAAGCAGTACTCTGACCCAGTAGACGGGATGACAGAATCCTAATTGAATAAGGACTGCAGTATTGCCTTGCCAAATCTTGCATCAGATCTAAATACAACTCCTTAGATTTAGAAAAGGTATAAACAGAACTCCATGTTGCTGCCATAAAAATCTCTGAGGAACATATCTAGAAAAAGCCATAGAGGCTTCCTTCTATCTAGTAGAATGTGTTTTAATTCCCTGAGGAATGGGCAACCCCATCAGTTTATAAGCTTCATTAATACATACTCTAACCCTAGCATTTGTACAGATACAGCTTTCCCTTTGTTCTTTCTTAGTTGCTAAACAAATTTAGGGACAGTCTAAATACCAGACTAAAGCCCTTTTAACAGCCAGAGTATGTAATTTATCCTCTCCATCGTGAGATTGGAGTTTGGGAAAGGAAGCTGATAAAATTGCAGACTAGTTTATATGGCAATCTGAGATCACTTTTGATAAAAGTCTAGAGTATTTACAAAGAACTACTTTGTCTTTATGAAAAACAGTGAATGGTGGATCAGCCATTAATGCACGTAGTTTACGTATGTGTCTTGCATAGGTGATGGCTATAAAAAAAACCACTGTCTTAATAGACAAACAAAATAAATTACAGCTTGTCAAAGGTTCAAAGGGAGGTCTCATGTCAGAGCCATTGGCCATTATCTTTGAAAATTTGTGGCAATCGGATGATTGGAAAAAGGCAAATATAATGCCCATATTTTAAAAAGGGAAGAAAGAGAACCCGGGGAACTACAGACCAGTCAGCCTCACTTCAGTCGCCGGCAAAATCATGGAGCAGGCCCTCAAGGAATCCATTTTGAAGCATTTGGAGGAGAAGAAGGTGATCAGGAACAGTCAACATGGATTCACCAAGGGCAAGTCATGCCTGACCAAACTGATTGCCTTCTATGATGAGATAACTGGCTCTGTGGATATGGGTGGTGGATGTGTTTACAAATGTACAGGTATAACAAAGCTTTTTATACAGTCTCCCACAGTATTCTTGCCAGCAAGTTAAAGTAGTATGGATTGGGTGAATGGACCATAAGGTGGATAGAAAGCTGGCTAGATTGTCAGGCTCAACAGGTAGTGATCAACGGCTCTATGTTTAGTTGGCAGCCAGTATCAAGTGGAGTGACCCAGGGGTCGGTCCTGGGGCCGATTTTGTTCAACATCTTCATTAATGATCTGGATGATGGGATTAATTGCACCCTCAGCAAGTTTGCAGAGGACACTAAGCTTGGGGGGATAGGTAGATACGCTGGAGGGTAGGGATAGGGTCCAGAGTGACCTAGACAAATTGGAGGATTGGGCCAAAAGAAATCTGATGAGGTTCAACAAGGACAAGTGCAGAGCAAGGAAGAATCCCATGCACTGCTACAGGCTGGGAACCGACTGGCTAAGCGACAGTTCTGCAGAAAAGGCTTAGGGATAACTGTGGATGAGAAGCTGGATATGAGTCAGCAGTGTGCCCTCGTTGCCAAGAAGGCCAATGGCATATTGGGCTGTAGTAGTAGGAGCATTGCCAGCAGATCAAGGGAAGTGATTATTCCCCTCTATTCGGCACTGGTGAGGCCACACCTGGAGTATTGCGTCCAGTTCCCGCCCCCCACACTATAGAAGGGATGTGGACAAATTAGGGAGAGTCCAGCGGAGGGCAACAAAAATGATTAGGGGGCTGGGGCACATGACTTACGAGGAGAGGCTGAGGGAACTGGGGTTATTTAGTCTGCAGAAGAGAAGAGTGAGGGAGGGATTTTATAGCAGCCTTCAACTACCTGAGGGGGGGGTTCCAAAGAGGATGGAGCTAGACTGTTCTCAGTGGTGGCAGATGACAGAACAAGGAGCAATGGTCTCAAGTTGCAGTGGGGGAGGTCTAGGTTGGATATTAGGAAACACTATTTTCCTAGGAGGGTGGGGAAGCACTGGAATGGGTTACCTAGGAAGGTGGTGGAATCTCCATCATTAGAGGTTTTTAAGCCTGACTTGACAAAGCCCTGGCTGGGATGATTTAGTTGGTGTTGGTCCTGCTTTGAGCAAGGGATTGGACTAGATGACCTCCTGAGGTCTCTTCCAACCCTAATATTCATCAATTGTGAGAGCACTATGTTTAAATTCCAAGATGGCAAAGGATGTCTTATTGGAAGGTATAAATTATTGAGGCCTTTTAAGAACCTCTTAACTACATTATTAATAAATATTGATTTGTTCTCCATAGGTACATGTTGTGCTGATATAACTGAGAGATGAACCTTTACTAAGGATAGTGAAAAAGCTGTTTTCTTGAGCTACAATAAATATTGTAAAATTTAACTGATTGGTACTGAATATGGATCTTAATCATACATAGAAATCCTCAATAAAAATTGTTTATTTTTCTTAATCCAAAATAGGGCAACCCCTCATCTTTTTTTGTCCATAATATTCCTTCCACAGGTCTGGTTCACAATTCATATTTTCTTCTTCTGATCCAAGGTTATTCTCAGGTCAGAAGGAACTGGAGATAATACTACCCTTGGTTGGATATGGGACATCGGAGAAAAATTCTTCTCCGGGGAACCAGAAGGCTTTTTAAGTGATGGGAGAAGAGAAGAAATTCTCAATTCTTTTACATGATCTCTCTTTTCCGGAAAACACGTATCTGGGACTGTTTCAGTATAACTGCTTCCTTTTCCACTACTATAAACGGAATCAACCACTGGCTGAACCAGGGATGTATCGGATCCATGAATCTGTACTTTGACTATTAACTGCTGCAGTGCCACACTGCTACTAGTCACTAGTTCCATAGCATTCCTTCATCTCAATGGTTCCTTAACATCTCACTTTCAGAACCAGCTCATCCGGATCTGAGGAAGAACATCTCCTCACCTTCCTATGAGGATATATATCAAAACAATGGCTCCTTAAAAATACTTTGTTTACAGGAGTCTTCCTCCTGCAGATTGCCTTTTTTTCCCCACAGAGGCTGACACCACAAAGAACTGGAAAGTCATGCCTACCCTACCAGCTGAGTCTTTACTAAAAGTATTGGCTCTAGACATTAGAGCCTCAGGAGGATTTCCTTTTCTGATCTTTATCACAGTGACTCCTAACAACAGAGGAAGAAGACTCATTATTTCTAGTAGACTCGTCCAGTGCCACTCCGGTCTGTGGGCTTTTCTTAGCTCCTGGACCTGTTTCATTTCCAGATGGTTTTGCCAACACTGAATCATAGAATCATAGAATATCAGGGTTGGAAGGGACCTCAGGAGGTCATCTAGTCCAACCCCCGGGTCAAAGCAGGACCAATCCCCAACTAAATCATCCCAGCCAGGACTTTGTCAAGCCTGACCTTCAAAAACCTCTAAGGAAGGAGATTCCACCACCTCCCTAGCTAACCCATTCCACTGCTTCTTTTAAAAAGGATTACTTGAAGTCTATTCTGTCTTTCTTTGCTCTTGTTGTGAACATTCATCAAACTGAACACTTAGAGGGTGAGTGCCAGGTATCTACATGTATATCCAATGTCAGAACAATGCCAGACAAGATACACATCTTTTGAAACCGGAGTTGTTCTTCAGTTCCATGCCAAGTAAGGAATTGTATTACTATAACTATATAACTACTTAAAACTAGCTAACTAATCACAGATCTGGGAGGACTCCAGAGCTTCAGACAAAAAGCATTCAGCTGGTTGCAGCTTAGAAGGAACTGAGCACCACGCTCCTTTATATCCTCACCCTGGAACGCTCGACATTCACTGAGAGAGGGGCGAGGGAGGACATGAGTGCCCCAACAACTACTGCTAGCTACAGTTCTACCGGTCAGTCTGCACCAGTCAGAGCAGAGGACACTTGAAAGCGAACCAAAAGCTCCTTTTCAAGCTAAGTTGATATAGAAATGAATGTAACATAGTGGAATAGTGGAGAGGAGATGAGTAGTATGGCACCAGAAAACTTATTATAGCCTACTTTCAGAGACAACTACTTATAGGTAAACAACTCCCCTTCCTTTCTTAGCTCCCTATTCTTGTTCCTGGCGATTAAAGAATTTTCCTATTACTTTGTAGACAAAATTGCTCAGATTTTAATTGAGCTGCCTATTCTACTCCCAAGAAAACAGATGTGTGTTGAGGGGACAAATATGTAGTCGTCCTCTCTGCCTGAATTTCAGACAAACCAAAAATCATTCAGATTATCAAGGTGGGAGATGGCTTCAATCTACAGCCTCGGAGTTTGACTTATTAGCATGGATCCTAGAAATCTGTTTGCCAAGGAAATATGCAGAATTTGCATTTTTACAGAAAATTTTTAGTTTTACTCTGGCTGCCCAGCTCTGAAGGCAGAGCAGAGAATGACAGCTGCTGGCTGGTCACCCAGCTCTGAAATCAGTGCCAGCAGCAGCAGTGCAGAAGTAAAGGTGGCATGGGATGGTATTACTTCTCCATTGCTGCTGGCAGTGGCGCTGCCTTCAGCGCTGGGTACCTGGCTGCAACCCTAGAGAAACTAAACTTCAGCGTTTCATTTTAATAGTAGACTGACTCTACTATCAGTTGAGATTGTCAGCCTTTCCCTATAGATGAACAGGATAACAGTAGTTCTTTAAGAAGCCATTGTGAGTATAAGGTTCAAAAAACTAAATATTGATCCTGACAATTTGTTTCACCAATACATAACCAGTTTCTTATTATTAGGGGCGGTCACTGAGAAGGTTGTGCTGGGGCAACTCTGGCAGTGTCCTCAGTCCTCAAATTCCTTGATATTGGTCAACTGGATTATAGTTCTGGATATCGGGAACTGTACTGGTTGTGTTAGCTGATGAGCCTCTCTTACCAATGGACAGAAGTATCTGGTACTGATATGGTCAGCAGGTTTGGACATTACCTCTAAGTGGACCTGTGGAGTGAACTGCCACAGTATGCAAGTGGTGCTGAGACCTTCTCTACCCAGCCTGGTCCTTTCGTGCCAACTATGCTGTGTTTGAGGGCCCTGTATTCCTGACGAACTGGAATAGTATTAGGCCAAAAGTCTGAAAATGTAAACTAGTCAATGAAAGGTGAAATTATCAAATCAGAAGAACAAAAATAAAAGGTATCACAGATAGTCCCTTCAAAACTTGTGTTCTCCATGACAAAGATTTTTCCCTTACCAGGAAGATATCTTGATTGTCTCAGGTAGTATTGTTTTGCTGATGTATTTGATATTCCAGAGTCATTTCGCATCAGAGCTTTGCTTTCCCCTCCTGATTGGATACAGCCCAAGGCCTTTGGCTCTGGCATGCTGAAAACCAAGATATCTAGTAATTTAACTAATAACTCTAGACTCAGAATTACAGATATTTACTTTAGCCTGATAAGTACAGTGCTCTCATCCAAACTCCACAAATCTTTTCCAAGTAACGATTGTGGTCCTGATTTTATTTCTAGTGAAGTTAATGGCAAAACTCTTATTTACTTCAATGGGAGTAGACTGAGGCCGTATGTGGGGGAAAAAAAAGTGTGTCCAGGTCTATTCTAAGAGCACTAGTGCCTGGTGACTACCGAATGCTTAAAGTTTATCTCTGACTGGGGACTGAGATACACAAATCAGTTCACAAGTAAACATTTATCACTTGGTGTAAAATAGACTGAACAGGAGTATATTTTCAGTGTATGTGTGGTTTTTTTTAAACACACAAGAGCAAAGGAACATAATCATCCTGAAAATTGAAAAAATAAAAATAAACATGCAGCACTAGGTGAAAGAATCATTGGAAAAAAAAAAAAAAACACTCTCCCCAACCAATATCATATACCACATTCCTCAACTGAGAGCATAAAAAAAAAAAAAAAAAAAAAGACATTAGGCAATAATGAAGACCTGAGACCAAAATCTTTAAATGTTGCCCAAGTGCTCCCTTTATGGGGCTTCACTACAGGGAGGCTTACTTATGTGAATTAGGCTGTTTGGTTTCTCATTGCCTCCATCAAAGTAAGTACACTTGTTAATAACCAGTCAGCCTCAAGTATGGTGAGGCATACCTGCAGGGCCAGATATGGCCAAGAGAGGGAGCAGAGGGGCAGCCCACCCCTTTACAGGCTACTTTAAGAGTGAGTTACTACTGAACATTAGTAAGGGTGGCAGAATTTGTCCCTAACTTAGTGGATAAAGAAAATAAAGTTAGTTTAATGTTTCTAGATTTTAGTCAAGCACCAAAATATATGAAAACTCACTCTAAAACCCAATTGAAGATAAAATAAAACACAATACAAATCAAGTGTCTTATGTAATTGTGGGACTTACCTAAACAAAAACTCTTTTGTTTTCTTTTCCTTTAACTGTGAAATGCTGGGCTTCTTGGAATACGAAATTCCAAATTCTGTGTCCTCCAAGTCATCCCAACTGTCCATAGTCTTTAACAGAGTCTGACCCCATCGTCTCCTGCAATTTTTAAGACCAACTGCACCATTTTGAAGGCCTGTGATTGCTTGCTTCTGTTTTCAATAGAAAAAAGTTTCAATATTCTCTATTCTTATATTTTAAATCTAGTTCATTGCCTGCGTGAATGCACTGAAGTGCTTGGAGAGATTTTTCTCTCCTCATGGTAAGCAATTCAGACTCTAATCTTGCAGTGGTTCTGAATGTCTGAACAGACATTAGTATCAGTAGGAATTCTGAGTGTGGCTCAATGCAGGATCAGGCCCTAGTTGTCCAAATCTACCTGAAGAAGTCAGTTTAGAGACCATATACTAGTACCAATTTGCTGGGCCTAGTTCATCTCTTTGGTTCCACTGGCTCAAGCCTGCAGAAAGAACTTGGGAAAATCTGACAGGAATAGGAGGCAGAGTAATACAAGCCAGTCACATCAACAGCAGTCCAGAGCCAGTTGGCACAACCCTAAAAGTAGACTGGCCTGCCCAGGAGGGAGCAGGGCCAGGCCGGCCAAGCCTCTCCCAGGCACCCTCTGCCATAGGGTCTCCTGTGAAGTCCTAACCAGGTTTTAAAGACATTCTCTCCTTCATTCATTTGCAGTTGAGCTGATGGGCATTAGCATGATTCTGGAAATCCGCTATTTATAAATACTTCTCATATTAGAGGTCAGTGAATATCATAGGGGGAAATAAAACAAAAAATACCGGATATCTTTTTAATTTCATAAGATATTTTATGCTCAAACTCCAGCTTTGGCTTGAACTGTATAGAATTAAAAAGTGTTTAGAAATAAAATGAAGATTTCAAGACCCGGTTTAAAGCTTAGAAGACATGAGTTTTATGGATTATGTAGGTACTCATTACTTAGCAGGATTATGCTGGCAGACCTCAGTTGGAGAAGTAATGTCACATATAATAGCACTGGAAGGGTGGTCTTAAATAATCTAGTCCAACTCCTGGTTCAAGCAGGAGAAGCACTAACCCTTTCCAAGTGGTTATTTAAACATTTTTGGTATCGCTTTATATTAATGGTATTTTTTTATAAATAATTTATAAAAGGAATGATTACTAGATAATCATATTACAGACATGAGTAGTATGTGTTACAGATACTGTTGGTACATTCATCTATGATTCCTTCTACTGATGTGCTTTTAAGTCATCATTATAAATAACCTATTACACTGTCCAGAAGTTAATAACTAACCATTATTAAATCATCAATTAATCATTTATTAATCCTTGATAAACCACTTTTAGATGTTCTTGTGACAGATGGACAACATCCTGTAATATCCTAAACAAACCATACAGAATTAAGATTTAATTAATTAATTACATTAAACCTTATTGAATTAGGGATAACACCTTTGAGGTACACCATTAAAATGCAGTTGTTTATGTGCCTTCTTGACGAGGGATGTGGGGGGGCGGGTAATGATATACTTCCTCCCTCATCAACATTTTGAAGCTACCTCCTGGAGAGATATGCAAATACTAGTTCAAACTGGATTCTCCAGGGACCAATAGACAAATAAAGGGTTTTTGAATAAACCGTCTGGTTTTAAACTGATTCATGGTCTTCTTCCTGCTCCAGCAAATGAACAGGATCCCTGCTCCATGGAATGCCCCAATCCTTAGGGTAGGATTAGAAGAACTGGGCCTATTGAGGTCTCATAAGGCTGGGTGCTTGTTCTATGCAGAGGCTGGAATGAACTTGTGATCACAAAGGAATCCCTTTGGGTGGGTGGGGGTTGAAGGACGGTTCCTGCCAGAGCCCATGTTAGAGTTGGAATTAATTCTGGTAGCTTATTAGCATGTGTGTAGGTGCTTTTATTGTTTTTAATATATTTTCTCTGTAATGCTCTTTACCTTAATAAAGCAGGCTTGCATAGGAAGTGCTGCATGGTTACATACCTGTAGAGTTACACTAGTTAACTGTCTCTAAAGAGAAAGCAAGCATGTGTACTTGAGCAACCGCTGTGCTGAAGGAAGGAAACTGTGCAGTCTGAACATACCCTAGTCAGGAGGGAGAGGGACACATGTCTCCACCAAGAAAGGCAACAGCTGGGGAGCCCCTAAATTTGGGGGCCCAGGATGGACCACAGAGGGGAAATACAGGTGTAGTTGCCCTGAACTGTGACAGTATTTAATGGAAAATGTGACCCCTTTTAAAAAAAGGTATCTAGTGATTGTACCCCAGCTAACAAGGACAAATTATTTCATATATATGCTCTTAACTTTTATTGATAACTTACTGGTGATGAATTTTTATTGATGGCTGGAAGAAGTGGTTGTGGCTGCTGCTGTTGGGGTAGTTGTTGGTTAGTTGTATTCTGTGACAGCTGGATTTGCTGGAGAGGTTGGTGGTTAATCTTTGACGGAAGTTGTGGCTGAGTCTCGTGAAGTGCATCAGATGAAGACTGAGATTCTGGCTTGGATACAGATTCTAGTTTTGATACAGATTCTAATTTCGGTAGATTTGGCTTTGGCTCTGTTGGCTGAACAGGTTTAACAACAGATTGTTTCTGTTCCAAATATTGTGGAGGAGGTCCTAAAACTTGGCCAACTTGAAAATAAGGGTATTTCAAAGCCTGAAAAAGAATGTAAAACATACTCAATACATTTCTATAACTAAAATGCAGTAACTTCTTCACCAGAGATGTAAGCAGGTCTCAAGCTTGTTAACAAATTCTACAGTGCAGGTGCAAGATGGATGCAAAATGAACTCACATGTGTAAGTGGAGCATATGGAATGGTGTACACTTGATATACAATTCTGTGGTGAGGAAGGGGTAAAATAAGACTGTGGTATTGGGGTGGCATGCAAAAACATGACTGGCAGGTATTGCAGGGTGTGTTTTTTTGGGGGGGGGATGTGATTACAATCTGGTGCTTGTAAATTATGCGAACATGAAGCCTAGAAATACCTTAAAAAGATGAATGGATGGATAGATAGTTTACAGATAATGGATAGAGGAGATTCCTTGTAAGTTAAGAGCCTTCTTGCCATCCCAGCACACGGGTGGATTCTCTATTGCAATGTTCAATTCACATTGTTTCCTAGGTTACCAGCACTAATCAGGAACATCCCCAAGGGGCATATTTCTGAATGAAGTTCTCCTCTTACTTAGGTTAGGTAGGCTACAGCTATTGATGTATATGGAAACAGTCTCACATAGGTGACTTACACACATGCATCATGGCTGCTATTCTCAGTGAGTGAGTGAGTCTTTGTTCTTTAATTGGTATACGCTAATGAGTTTCTCCTGCATTTTCAGTTCACTCTATGCATGGTCACATCCATGCAGGTCGCTTGTTTTGTTTTATGTAGTCTACTGTGGCGTACATCCAGAGTACTGTGCTTGCTGTACTCTCATGATGTTCATCTGTAAATGACAGCACCTATTTTCTTGCCCTTGATTATTCATTTTGCTTTTTTCCATGGCATCCTCATGTCCTCTGCTGGGTGCACAGCACAGCAATACGATATGCTCCAAAGGTGTAGTTTCCCAGAGCAGCCCAAAGCATTGTTCTGACACCTGAAATCCAGGAGGGATTGTCATTGTCATTGTCTGAGCCTTGGGGTATGTCTACACTGCCACTGGGAGGTGTGATTCCCAGCACTGGGAGACAGATCTGTGCATGTTAAAAATAGCAATGTGGACATTGGCATGGGTGGTGGCTCAAGCTAACTGCCTAAACTCAGCCCCAGGGGGTCAGGCAGGCTTGGACTTGGGGGGCTAGCAGGATTAATTTTAACCAACTCCTCTTCAAAGGTAGCATTTAACTTTTTAACCAGGTTTTTCTCAGCAGAAGGATTCTTAAGTTTTACAGTGAACCACTGAAAGAGTAGGAGTGACATCTTTTCTTTTCAGATTATGTGGCTTTGGAACGGTTTCATTGGCTTCTTATTTTTGCATGTGCACCTTTAACTTTTTAAACCTTGTCTATCTTCATTTTCTGATGTAGGCAAATCAAGTTATTTTGCCTAAGAATAAACTGCTTCATGCTGAGGTAGTAAAAAGAGCTAAACAGTACCAGCATGCTCCAGTTCAGATCACTTATAAATTTCTCTCCCCCACCTACTCCTTCACTCTGCCTATGAGGAAATCTAAGTGTCCGTATTTTTTTTTTCAAATGTGTTTCTAATTAATTTAAATACTATAGCAGACGTGTACCAAAAGTTATGAAACTGATGGTTGCTGAAATAAGGATAAGCATTAAGGGACCTGTAAAAATGTGCTGAAATATTGTGTGTGTTAGGGCCAGATTTTGCCTCCCTTACTCATAATTAGTAGTATTTTATTCCCAGAGCCATCTCATTAAAGTTAAAAAGACTTCTCAGAGTAAATTACTATGCATTATGTGCTTGATCCACTTTCATTAAGGTCAATGAAAAGACTTCCATTCACTTCAGTGGGAGTTGGATTGAGCTTTATGGAGAGGGCTGCCAGAATTTGGCTCTTAGCCTTTGCACATGCATAAACTAGAATGTGAATCTGTAAATGCAATTCAGGTGATTAGATCACTCACTTTGCATACAACATACTGCATGAAAGAAATACACCATCCTGGCCATGTAAATGTCCTCCTGTCCTACAGGAAAGGAAGTTCTTAATGTTGTTCCATGGCATCCACTCCAATGAACACGAAATCTCCTGAAGGATAGGAAGAATTTTAAAGGGCCAGGACACAAGATGTGAAAAATTTCAGTTTGGGTCAACAGATCTGGATTTGGGTCCTGATTCCAAAACACCTGGATCTAGGGTTTTATTTAAGACTACATGTAATACTGAAACATAGAACCAAAATAATCTTTGATGATCTCAACCCCAGGTAAGCCCATAAAATAGAACTGAGAATGAATTTGTCCCCATTGTTTGATACTCGTGATGTTACTGAATGGTACCGGGGAAACTCAATCCAGAACAAGCTCTGTGCATGCTGTACATCAATAGTCAATTACAATTCAAGACTTTAGGGCTATACATCATGTCCACATGGGTTGAAGCTTCTTCAGTTAACAGATATGAGCATCACTTCATTTAATATTCTAAAGTGAAACTGTCTAAAACAGAGGACTAAAGATCTATTTAAAATAGAGCAGATCAACTATTTTATAAGTGTAACAAATTTCTTTCAAACAATTGAAAAACAGGGTATTCAATTCAGTACTGTACTAGCCATCAGATTAATTTTAAAAACTAAACTGTGGTAGTCTGCATTGCTGCCTGATTTTCATATGATTAGATCCCTGAATTTTTGAAAGACAAATCTGATCAAATGCCTGTTGTCAACTTTGCATATATATATATATATATATATATATATTTTTTTTTTAGGGTAAAGTCAATATCAAATATTTGCATTGGCAGAAAAGTGGGGGTTTCCCACCCCACCTTTTGAGAGTTATAAACTGCTGGTCTTATCTAGTCTATGACCTGATATCACAGTGACCCACATACCCGGAGACAGCTTGATCACAAGCACTAAAATACAAAATCATACAAAATGAAAACTGCAGCGCTTTGCAGATATGCAATGAACATTCTAAGTACCATCATGGATTTTTAGTAAAAGTTGTAATGTATACAAAAACCGCCCCATGAAGCAGCTTCTGGCACTACACTACATAGAACCAAACAATTTTCTATTGTGAATTTCAACATTTAAGGAAAACAAGTTCTGCACAAACATTTAACTGATTTTGTTTATAATCCACTTCTCCAAATATCAAGCTTCCCTGAAAACACAACTTTAAATTTCTCCTCAGGTTAGTTCAGCCATTTTTCCATCCAAGTTGAACTCAATGTACTTATTACATTGGATATTTTGAGTGAGGGTCTATCTGCTCTCCATGGACATTAAAGAACTCTATCGCACTTTCCAAGAAGTAAAGCCCAATGTTATAAACCAAAGTTCCCCCCATGATAGAATATACCCCTATATTCACATCCTACACACTATTGTAATGATCTTTGTACAAGATATGCCTTGTAAGGTATCATTTGAAAAAACTCATAATTTTCTGGTCAGTATTGTGCTGGTAAAATGTGTGTCAACATTATATGTAAAGTTATAAGACCTCCCTGTATGATGCCCTGCCCAAGCAGAATTTAGCAAGCAAATCTATCTTAAACAAAGGATGAGTGCTTGCCTTAATTTGCACTTAAGCAGTAAACAGAGTCATCAAGCCGGGAGGGAAACAAAAAGATCAAAACCGCATGAGAAAAAGCCAACAGGGAGCATCCTTGCACGTCAACTCTTTGTCTCCGAGTTCCCAGCAGGAAATGTTTTTCAAGAGGGAGACTGAAACTATAAAAAGGAGGGATAAACATCCCAAGGCACCCCTCTCTATCTCCCTGTCCATTGCATTCACTGCACCTGAAGAGATAAAGGAAGAATTCACTGGACTCTGAGGGAGGGGTACTAACCTAAAGGGTTTGGTCAGTAAGACTGATGAAAGCATGTGGTGAGAAACTTTGCTTGAATCGGCTATTGTCTGTTAAGTTAAGTATTAGTAAATGTCTTATCTTTATTTTTCTTGTAACCATTTCTGATTTTTATGCCTTAGTACTTGTACTCACTTAAAAGCTCTCTTTATTGAATACAAACCTGTTTTATCTAACACAGTGTGTTTAAATTGAAGTGTCTGGGTAACTATTTAGAGTGACAAGTTGTGAGCATATTATTCTCTTAAATAAATAAGACTTGATTCAATTTTTACTGTCCAGGAGAGGGCTGTATGGTATAAGACATACATTTCTGGGGGGAAATCTAAGACTGGGGGTGTGTTGGGGTCACCCTGCAGCATAACCAAGGCTGATGAGAGCCAGAGCATAACCCAAGTGTGGCTTGCAGGCTGCAATCACACACACACACACACACACACACACACACACACTCTCTCTCTCAGGGTGTGGCTTGCACCCTGCAAGGCTGTTTGTGTGGTCCAGGTGGGAGCTACTTCAGCAAGGCATTGTAAGGCACCCAGCGTTGCAGGCAGGGGGACTGGGGAAGATAAACACACCCAAATAGAGTAATACAATTCATTTCAGGCAACTATTTCTTATAGGCTATTTTAATTGTGACACAGCTGCTCATTAGTCTGGATTGTACTCTGGTACGTCACACTGCCTCTCCTCCTTTTTTTCCTTTTTGCATTGCTCTGGGCACCAGCTTGCTGCCTTTCACCCCAGAGGAGGCTGCATTTGAACAGGGCAATATGTATGCAAGTAGTAAAATATTTTGAGATCACCCAGGATGAGAAGAACTGTGTATATTTGAAATGTTATTACTAAATCCAGAATGTATTTGATGAAAAAGAGGAGCTCTGGGGAACAGGCTCCCCAGCAGCAGAGAAACTCAGAAGAAATGGCATGTTCACTCTAATAATGATGCCCCACTAACCCCTCAACTCCACCCTTATCCCATCAGCCCTGTTCCCCCCACTGCCCTTTACCCCTTCAGGATGGCTCCAGCCCAGTGGTGGGGAGCAGTAGCCAGGGCACCAGGCCAGCAGCAGAGCAGAGTTAGGTGAGGAGATGGAGTCAGCCACGTTCCAGAACTCTGAGGTGATGGGAAAGCTAGGCCACTCCCTGCAGCTCAAGGAGGAATTTGCAACACTCACTTCTGGTAACAACAGTATGGCGCCCTCATCCCACCCGCGGCCCCAGAGCAGTGCTTCCTATTAGGAAGACAGAACATTGTGATGTATCATGCTTCAAATGGGCAGAGACAGAATGAATGTCTTGGCTCTGCCCTGCAGGAGGAAGGACACATGAATAGTAGGTGTGGGTGAAGAAAACAGAGGGAGAAAAGTGCATGTGTGATAGGTACATTTCTACAGGGCTCCAACATTGTAACATTTAGCACTACATCACCTGTTTCCATGAGCACACACTAAAGTCTCCTTTATGCACTGCACAGCTGACTCCTTGAGAATGCAATTTAGGTTAAACCTAGTTGTTTCTTTTTACAGAAGGGCTGTGTGGCATTGTATGTATGATGTCTACAGTGCTAGAGGTGACTCTTGTAATACTAGTTCTTTTTTTAAAGTGGAGAGAGGTGGTTGATTTATTTTGTACCATCAGCTTAGTCACATTTGAGTCACCTGCATTATATCCAAATGTGATTAGTTGGATTTTCATCTTGTCCTGCAATATTCCATTTTTCTGTTGCATTCCCTACTGTAATCCTCTTTTACATCCTATAAGTGTACTTACATTAACTTTGGCTATCCACAAAAAGGTATCCAATTTAGACACCTTTGGTACTTGGCAGTACACATATTTGGGGTTTTTATGAACTCTTATGGAAAAATATGTGATAGACCATTGTTGAAGTCCCCACAAAAGTTGTCCCTGATAGTAAGGGTCACCTCAGATCTACAAATAAAGATATTTAGCTCCTATATAGCACTTTTCACCCATGGATCTCAAAATACTTCACAAAGGAAGGTTTTATCACTATCCCTTTTATAAATGGAGAAAATGAAGCACAGAGAGAAGTAATTTGCTCAAGGTCACACAGCAGGTCAGATACCAGGAAAACAACCCAGGTCCTCTGAATCCTAGGTCAGTGATCTGTCCATTAGACCACATTGCTTAGTTCACACTGTTTCACTTGCTGACTGCATTTATTCAAGTCGGGTGTGACAGAGACTGAGTCTCTGATTTGGACCCGTGCTGACAGCATCAACAAGACCAAATTACAGAGAGAACAGAACTCAGGGTTTGATATTCATTGAACCACCCAACTTTGAACATTTGGGCTTCTCTTCTGTCTTCTTTCCACCCACATCTACAAAATCGGAGGCTGACTTTTACTTTCTTACAGTGCTAGGATGATCATTTTGCTAGTGTGTGTAACATTTTAATCTAAAGCACTATATAAATTATTAGCCTTATAATGAATCCATCACTTAGGCAGTCTTACCTGACTTGCTGTAGGTCGTTTCTTTGGATCCCAGTTTAGCATATCAGTCATAAGCTGTATTGCCTCATTGCTGGCATTTGGAATGAGAGTTTTGAGGTGCATAGAGATACATTGTGGGAAGCGGAAATTCATGGCAGACGCAAGCTGGTACCCTTCTGGCCAGTCACTCTGTTAAAAAGTGAAAACAAGATGGCAGAGAGTTAACACACTACATCGTTTTTGATCAAATTAAAACAGAATTCTAGAACCTGCATGCTGAGGAGGGAGGTGCACAGCCCAAGTGGTGGAAGCTGGAATCCTTAATCTTGTGGAGAGAATCCATAATGCCTTGGCATACCTGCATCTCTTCAGTCTATTAAAAATTCTGCAGGTAAAGTTGTCTTCTTCTGCTTCCACTGCAACCCTATTACCCCAATGCCCCCTGAAATCCCTTCACCGGCTTCCTCTCATCTTCAGCATTAAGTTCAGGCTTCTAGTTTTACCTTCCACCCCTGCTTACGTCTCTCTTCTGTTGATTAATCCTACATGTCCTCTGACTCCCATGTACCTTTCCTTTATACCACTGTTTGCTCCTGTCATGTTCTTTCATGTCATCCTCTGGTCTCATTTCCCGTGCACCAAGCATCATTCACCTCCTCCTTCAAACCTTCTTTCATGAAGTCTCCACACTGTTGCATCTCCACACCCCCTTCCATTTGAACTGTTGTGCTATGGTTAGTTGTGTCCAAATTGAACAGTATGCTCCTGGGGTGGAGACTGTCTTTCTATGTGTTGTGTAAAGTGGCACACGCATTTAGCGTGTACTACAAATAATAACCTATGTAGTACTTTTGTAACTCATTGCAGAATCAAGCATTTACGATTGTTTTAAAAAGAACAAAACCCGATTTGTACCTGCAAAAAATAAATGTTTGCATACCCGAATATTTGCCTGCTCAGATATTTACTTATGCAAGCAATTTCTGTGTGTGCAAAAATGCAAGTACATGTGCACATTTTTGTAAGCACTATTCAGCCAACATTTATCAAAACTTGGCCCTTAAATAGCATATGGTGCCTAAAATAATTGAAAGTAATTCTAACACCCTGCAGATTATGTACATTTTCTCTCCCTTTATGCTATTGCTAACAATATTTTACATTAAAACAGAAGCACTTTATCTTAACAGTTTATGTGTTCCATTGTTTCCTCACAATTCTCTAATTAAGACATCATAATAATTTCCAGAATATTAATTTGGCAATGTTACAATTAAAAAAATATTTTAATGCAAATATCCTTAAAGCCACAGGTGCAACCTCTCTTTTAAAAAAGGAAGTTTTCATTTATCTGGCTTTCATCATGATGTAGAGTAAGTGGATATAAAAATCACACATCATATAAAGGGTGTTAATACACAAAACAGGAATATTATTCTATACGTCAATAAGAACAAAAGTAAAACTTAGAAAGCATCAAATGTTTGCACAAGCAATTACTACAACAGCAATAGTTTATATGCACCCACTAAAAGCAAGATAGCACTCCATATGATTTATTCATTTTATTCTCATTAATGTATACTACTACAAATCTACAATAGGACGTACCTTCTTTGGAGTCCCTAATACTTGGCAAATTTTGAAGATTTCATCTACTTCGCTTGTCCCTGGGAAAAGAGGTCTCAGCGTGTACAGTTCAGCCATTATGCTACCAACAGCCCATATATCAATAGGAGAGCTATAAACAGAAGATCTCAACAAAACTTCAGGCGCACGGTACCTATAAGAAATAATGGTCCAAATTCAGAAGTGGTAGTACAAAGCGAGAGTAAGTTAAGGTCATACGTTTACTGCATAAATCACTTACCATCTGGTAGAAACATAATCTGTGTATGGTGGTTGAGATCTTAGTTCTCTAGCCAATCCAAAATCAGCTATTTTCACAAGCTCTGGACCCATACAGAGAAGGTTTTCAGGCTTCATATCCCGATGGAAAAAACCTGTGAGTATATACAGAAAAAGACAAATTATGCCATCACTTGTTCAGCAACCAGCTTTGATTTAGCCATACAAAATTCACTTTGGGATTCTCTGGAGACCATAAGCTTTTCTTTCATTCACACACTTTTAACATACGTATGTTATATTATAAGGGAAGGAAACAGTTTTCCTATAATTTAATTGGATTTATTGGTAAATTAATAAGCACAAACTACCTGGTTTTAAATCTCTAAACTTAAAACGAAAACATGCAGCAGCTTTCAGGAAATAGCTGTTTCACTTTGTACTGTGATGGTTTGGCTATCAGTGCAACAGTAGTTAATGGAAGTTTGTTTTGTTTAATAGTTTTAAATAACTGAAACCAGTTTTAGAAACAGAGCACTTTTTTGTTTCTTCCTCTTATATATAAACAAGAGTCTCTGACATAATTCTTCAGTTAACATTTCTTGTAAGAGTTAGTTTTATTTATCACTCTGGGACCAGCTTCCAAACATTGGCTTTTAACAGGACATCCAAATTCTGATTTTAGATATTCATATCAGCAGTTACACATATAAAGGTCTGTTTCATGCACCTACATTCTAATTTGAGCACCCAAATACAGGATTTGCAAATTGTATTTAGGTATCTGTGTTTTAAAATTAGGTTGTGTATAGCATGGTTTCGTCCTCTACATGGTCTAATCATCCTTGCTGTTTAATTCAAATATGTTGTTACTTTCTACAAATCTATCTATTGACCCCACTAAGCAATACTGCAATTTAGTATTTACTGAATTTATTGGTTTTCTATGTTCAGCCAAGAAGATATGAGTACCATCATTATCAGGAGATGTTGGAGATAGACTGGCCATCTCCTTCGGATAGAAACTGATTCCATCACCAGAACTATACTAAGATGGATACCTGAAGGCAAGCGAAAATGAGGCCGCCCGAAAACAACGTGGCAAAGAGCTGTGGAAGCTGAGCTGAAAAACCTGGGACACAGCTGGGGAACCACTGAAAGACTTGCCAGAAACAGACAGGAGTGGAGGAGCTTCATCACTGTCCTAAACGCCAGAGGCATAATGCATACTAACTATGTACTGAAAATCTAAAATCACAAGGATTCAGCTCTAATTATGAAGGCAAAAGGTAATTTTGTAAATTTCATCATCTTTCTATGCCCATATATCTAAGATTAGAACAACACGTTAACATTTTATAGAAATGAGACTTTTTCACATGTTCTCTACATGTGACTCACTCATCTATTTTATGCGTATAAATAGAAAGTTTGATGACCAGAGAATAATCTATGGTCATAAATCAAAAAGACTAAAACAATACTTTAGGGATCACTTACAACGTTAGTAAGCATAGGAGAGGTTCTTTTTAGTGAAGTACTATATCTAAGAGTCTTATTATGCTTGTGTACAAAAGCTAAGCCAGAGATGACTTGGAATACTATTTTCTTTATTTCATTATCGGTGAACATCTTATTTTCTCTGGCACATTGAAGAGAAAGTGATGAGGGGAGGAAAAAAGTATAAAGATAAAATGAACAGGAGAGTAGGATGATACTTTTTAATATAAAGGGACTTGATACTAGTATATCAGAATGCAGTTTAAAAGATGCTTTGCAGAATAAATTAAGTGCAATATTTTGCTAAATTTGTGTAAGTTCTGAAAGATGCAGTGCACCCACAACTTCTTCAGTGAGCTGCGGCTGCTCATACCTGCTACATTTCATGCAATAGACATGTTCAGTTTGTATTTTAGTGAACAAATTATTTCAACATTTTTGTAGATATTGCACTACTTTATTTTGATATCTTAAAAGATAAATGAAACTGCAATCTGCAAAGTATCAATTGTCCCCAAATATACCCTCTTGAGAAAAATAAGAAATACACTGTATAGCACAACATGCAATTTTCTTCAGCATCAAAATCATCTTTGATCTAGGGCTGAAACGTACTAAACAGTCTCTAAATAAAAAGCAACAGAGGGTCCTGTGGCACTGTAAGACTAACAGGAAATATTGGAGTCTCTAAATAATAATTATTGATGCTTTCAGAAAAGAGAGCCTCTGATTACAGAACCACCAAATATATTTTAAAAATCCAGACAGCTTTCTTAAGATAGCACATTTTTGAGACTACATATGGCAGCCACATACTTTCTATAATACTACAACTTGATCTGTTTAACCTATAACCCCAGCCATAAAGTTTTTTCTACGATTACTGTGCATTATCTTTCTCAAAAGAGGGCTGCAGTTAAATTCTACAAAGAAACCTACCGTGCTTATGGATAAAAGCTAACCCTTGTAATATTTGATACATAATGTTTCTGATGACTGACTCGGGGAACAACTTGTTTCTGCAAAGAAACAAATTTAGATAAAATATTTAACAATTTCAAGCAATTTTTATAGAGATTTTTTTTTCCTGTAATGAACAGCATTTTACACAATATACTATGATGCAACTGAACCTCAAGGGCGAAAGAACAAAGCAAAATGTTTATATTAACAATCAAGGGCTTAATATGGAGTTCCATATTCAAGTAAAACTCTCTCTGATTGCAGAGGGTATTTTGTCTGCAAAAGGATGGAAAGATCAAGTTCCAAGTCTGTATATAAACATGTTGGTCTTCTCTCTCTTTCTCTCCTGCGTACCTACAACCACTCCCCACTGCCCCCACCCTCTCCAAGCCAAACCGAACAATATAGACAGTTCGTGAAATATTAGTCTAGTGGTGGGCAACCTGCAGGCCGCACGTGGCCTGTCAGGGTAATCCGCTGGCGGACTGCAAGACAGTGTTTACATTGACCATCCACAGGCACGGCCGCCCGCAGCTCCCAGTGGCCACGGTTTGCTGTTCCCAGCCAATGGGGGCTGCGGAAAGCAGCAGCAGCCAGCGAGTCCCTGCAGCCCGCGCCACTTCCCGCAGCTCCCATTGGCCGGGATGGGCGAACTGCAGCCACTAAGAACTGCGGGCGGCTGTGCCTGCGGATGGTCAATGTAAATAAACTGTCTCACGGCCTGCCAGCAGATTACCCTGATGGGCTACAGGTTGCCTACATTTCGTCCTTCATACATTAAAGGGCTTAAGAAAATTACTTTCACAAATTCCTGCATGGCTATTATACACCAAAGGCATATGATTATATCAGAATTCTTATCTGGTTCTGTTATTCCAGCTATACTAGAAGCTGAACAATTCATAATTCTGTCCTCAGATACATAAACATAACTTCCGTTGACCTCAGCTTTTATTAATTTGACTCTACTAAGTATGGAATGGGTCTTAAAACAGAAATTTTAACACATTGCTCAAGATATCAATAGAACTCATGAAAAAAATTGCAAACACCAGATTCTACTGTACGTTTTACAAATGAAACATACCTGTCCTTCATTAACTGATAGAGATTTTCCTTCATATACTCAAACACAAAATAAAGATGGTCATTTTCTCTGATAACTTCTTTCAGTTTTATCACATTAGCGTGATTCAGCTTCTTAAGAGACTGCAATACAGCAACATGTGTATTCAACTTATGACAGTAATTTTGGTCATCCAACAGAGCTAAAATAGTGCAATGCCTAAAGTTTTGTTAATTCTACATTAGAAATAGTTCTTGGTAGGGTGACCAGATGTCCCGATTTTATAGGGACAGTCCCAATTTTTGGGTCTTTTTCTTATATAGGCTCCTATTACCCCCCACGCCCATCCCAATTTTTCACACGTGCTGTTTGGTCACCCTAGTTCTTGGACAAATGCAGTGTATCTTGTCTATTTTTCTGTACTTCTTCTTCTATTTGCATTCCTCCACATCAGTGTTACGTTTATGAAAAAATAAACCTTCAGGGCCAAATTTTCAAAGAGTATCAAGTTTGTGCAAGTGAAACTATTTTCATGCAAAAATCCAATATTTTTCAACCAGGTACTCGTTTATCTATAATTTGCATGTAAAAAAGACAATGCCAATCAACAGAAAACTTACAGTAAATGGATATTTTAAGGTTGCTATCAAAATCAAGAGCACAACCCAAATTCATTTGCATGCACGATAAATGAATATGACTTGGATGAAAACAGTAATGGAGGAGCCTTCCATATCATATAAATATCACAAATCACAAGATACAGATTTTTTCAGCTCCACCATTAATCAGTTCACTACACTGCTTCATATAGTGTTTAATTTAAAATGTTATGTTACACTGTTGGATGTAAAAACTTCAAAACCAAAATGTCAGGTAGGAGAATAAACTTTCCCTCTAGCTCCTTAATAATCTGGTTTTATATTTAGGACTAACCAAGGTATAAATTTAAACAAGAAGGTAAAGACACAGTATTCAATATACATTAAAAAACATTATGCTCTCAGTTTTACCTTGACTTCTCTCAAATTCATACATTCATCCCAAGAATAGAACTTTCTTTTCATCCTGAAATAAAATCCAGAAAATACAGTTTATTCTAAATGAATAATACATACAAAATATTCTTAGAACCAAGAAAGATCAGGAATGTGTCACTTTTCAGCACCATAACAATGAAATTCTATTTTCAATATGTTTCAAACATACTTTAGTAAATATTAATAAAATTATTAAATCTAGTTGAATTGCATTGTTTTTAAGTTTGCCACAATTAAACGTAATGTATATTTAACCACTACACAGAGTTTTCAAACGGTAGCTAGCCACATAGACCAAGGTATCCCCAGGAGTTCTATAAATATCAGCAAGCATTTTACCCCACCTATGTAATTTGACCTATATCCTTAACTCTGGGAGTCAGCATGACCCAGTGGATAAGGCATGGGCCTGGGAATTTGAAGTAGGGGAGGTCACTCAGGCCTTGGCTACAGTTGAGCATTCCAGCGCAATAAAGCCTCCCCCAGTGCTGTAACTTACTCCCCGTCCACACTGGCAGAGCACTTACAGCGCTGTATCTCCGTGGCTACAGCACTGCAGGTACTCCACCTCCCCGAGAGGAATAACAGCTGCTGCGGAGTGGCTGAGGCCTTGGCTACACTGGCGCTGTACAGCGCTGCAACTTGCTGCGCTCAGGGGTGTGAAAACGCCCCTCCCCGAGCACAGCGAGTGCAGCGCTGTAAAGCGCCAGTGTAATCAGCGCCTGCAGCGCTGCACGCTCGCTCGCAGCACTGCAAGCTATTACCCTCGGAGACTACACTTGCGCTTCACAGCGCTGCCGTGGCAGCGCTGCGAATCCCCAAGTGTAGCCAAGGCCTGAGACACTGGTGCTCCAATGTAAACAGGGAGTAACTGAGTGATTGACCTCCAGAAACTCCCCATAATCCTTTTAAGTGAAGGTTCCTCTCCTTGTTTTGTTGTGATGCCTCTCTTCCTTTTGTTGTGAACTCTGAGGCCATACCCTCAGGGTATGTTTACACTGTAAGTGAAAGTGCTATTGTAGACATACCCAGGCTAGCGACAATCTAGCTAGCGTAGATAACAATAGTGGTGCGCAGACATGGTGATACTGACTTCAGCATGGGCTAGCTGCCTGAGTACAAGCCTGCTGGGGTCTGGGAGCCTGACTACATACTCAGGTTGCTGAAAGTTATGTACAGCCTAGAATCCAAACATCAGGCTTCATTTTGCTCTTCCCGAAGTCAAACGCTCACTAACTTATTCATAGATTCTAAGGCCAGAAGGGATCATTGCAATCATCTAGTTTGATTCCCTTTAACACAGGCTATAGAACTTCCCCAAAATAATTCCTGGGACAGATCTTTTAGAAACACATCTAAAATTTTGATTTAAAAATTGCCAGTGATGGAGAGTCCACCACAACCCTAGGTAAACTGATCCAATGGTTAATTACTCTCACTGTTAAAAAATGTATGCCTTATTTCCAGTCTGAATTTGTCTAGCTTCAACTTCCAAACATTGGATCGTGTTATACCTTCCTTTGTTAGGCTGCAGAGAGTCTATTACTAAATATTTGTTCCCCATGTAGGTTCTTATAGACTGTAATCAAGTCACTCAATCTTCTCTTTGTTAAGCTAAATAGACAGTTTTAAAGAGCTCAATCACTATGACATGTTTTCTAATCCTTTAATCATTTTCATGGCTCTTCTTTGAGCCCACTCCAAATTGCAGACACCAGAAATGGAAACAGTATTCCAGCAGCAGGCACACCAGTGCCAAATACAGAGGTAAAATAACCTTCCTACTCAAGATTCCCCTGTTTATGCATCAAAGGATCACATTAGCTCTTTTGGACACAGTAGCACACCAGAAACTCATGTTCAGCTGATTATCCACCACATCCCCCAATTTTTTTTTTCCCTACAGACACTGCTTCCTAGGAGAGAGTCTCCCATCCTATTGGTACAGCCTACATTCTTTCAGAGTAGCAGCCGTGTTAGTCTGTATCCGTTTATGCTCTCTGTATGTGTGTATATATATCTCCTCAATATTTATTCCACTCTATATGCATCCAAAGAAGTGGGCTGTAGTCCACGAAAGCTTATGCTCTAATAAATTTGTTAGTCTCTAAGGTGCCACAAGTACTCCTGTTCTTCTTCCTACATTCTTTGTTCTTAGATGTATACCTTTACATTTAGCCATATCAAAATGCATATTGTTTGCTTGTGTCCAGTTACCAAGCCTTTGAAAACAAAGCCAAATTCCAAGGGCGGGAGGGAAGAGAGTTGTAACTCTACAGTATGAGGGTTGAATTAAAGCAGGTTGGGGAAGACACCTGCTCACAATGTGTTTCTTCCTTTAGAAACAGAATTGCTTTAGTGTTCATCTTTAACCTGTCAGAAGATCCAAGAAAACCTTAAAGTTACATTTATTATTTAGATTCCCTGATGACCAGCAGCTATGTTAGAGTGGATTGTGTGGCAAAGCAAACAGGCAGGAATATATTACTTACAGTAATCTACTACAGCATCTAATGAGACATGAAATGCATCTGTTCTACCATTTCTAAAGTACAAGTAGTGAAAGCAAAATTAAATTTAATGGAGTCAGACCTCATTCTTGCACAACAAATTTAAACCCTTAGGAACAAAGAGACTTCTTGTTCTATAATGGACCAGAGTAAGGTAATTTCTTTTTAATGTGTATATGGGCAAATTATTAATCAATCAGGACACAAGTGTTGCAACAGGGTCTGGGGTATTCCTCTGCAGCTGAAACCCATGGAGGAGCCATGCTGGGGCAAAGCCTAGGGTCAGTGGGAATAGTAACTGTTCTCATATGCTCCCTGGACTAAATGCCCTACATCTTGCACAGATTGGTAAATCATAGAAGTTAGAAACCGCACTCCCCTCCCCTGACAGGAATAATTTGCCCCAAAAGCTCTATATGGGATCATGTCTGGGTCACAAAAAGGTTGCTTTTGTAGACCTATTTTATGCCCTTCTGCACAAAACCGAACAGATATGATGAGGTTCAGGTCCTAAGAATTTAAGGGTGCCCAGGCCCTAATGGTTTTAAGAAGAGATTTAAAACCGGTCACCTTGCTTATTTACTTACTTAACTAGGTACTTATACATTGCTCATCATTACAGTAACTTACTTACAAATGCTAAAGCATGCATGTAAGGATCTTTCTCTCCATCTGCCAGTTAAGAGGTAATATATCTGTTTTTATAGTAGTTAACATATTTATTGCTGGAAGACCATGTGTAAGCAGCATATTTTCCATTTGAATCTGGAGGCTTGTGGCTATTCCAATCTCTTCTGGCCACCGAGTTCCACAGTGACAGGTCAGCTGTCAAGAAAGTTCTTTCACCCACACTTCTCTCAAGTCCCACTCTTGAAGTAAACAGTTCAGCTTTTCCCAGAGGAACATAGCTATCATCGGAATTCAATATGTAAACCTGAGAAGAATTTGGTGGGCACTTTAAAGTATCTCAGGGTACCAAAAAGCATATTGCAGTCACCCTTAAATTTCTGACACACACCATATGCAAGAAATTAGTTACTACAATATTCAGGGCATTATGGTATAACTGTAACAAGTATAATCACTGATCCAGCAGCTTTTTCCTAAATTAGCTACTGTAGGCCAAATTCTGCCCTTTGACTTCTATTGGGTGAAAAAAATCACACTTATATTACTTTCTTCTAAAGTTACTCCAGGAGAAAAAACACCGATGATTGATTTTTAAATCACATTCTGGTTTTGTTCAGAAGCCATATCCTTGGCTGGTGTAACTCAATTGACTTCCATGGAACCACAATGTTTTACACCAGTTGAGAATGTGGTTTGAGGTCATCAAATCGGACATCTAAAAGAACACACAATTTTGTTTTTTAAGATCTTAGTTTACTTGAAAAAATTATCTTAATTATTTTTTTGCGCATAAATAGCATAGTATAAAGGAGTTACAATCTTAACTATTTAAGAGTACACTTACTTAATATCACATACCTTTTGATAGCCACAAGCTCGCCTGACTCATTGCTCTTTCCCATGAGTACACTGCCATAGGTGCCGTCGCCAAGTTGTTTCATAGTTGTGTAACGGTTCATTTTGTAAGACCTGGATTGCTGAAAGCCTTGAAAACTTTAAATGTCTCCTTTTATTAGAGGATTTCTACATCCAATTTTTTTAAAACAAATTTTTGTTTTTCCAGAATGATGATGTTATATCAGTGGATTGTTTGCCATAATTTATTAAGACATTTGGTCTTCTTCCTCAGGATTATAACCACTTTGAGATCCAGAAATAAAGTAACAAGGAAGGGAATAATGCAGCCATTCTTACATACATCCTTCACAAAAAAAAGGGGAAAAAAAGTGAATTTTAACATTAATGTATTCTTGGAAAAATACAATGCTCATATCTAACATGAATAAAGAATCTCATATTAATGTTTCCGCTGTATAATGGAACATGTCAGAATGGCCAGGTATTTATATGGAATAAAGATGCAGATCTAAACTGAATATGTTCTACAAGCATCAGGCAACTTGCTACATCCATGTCATTTTTCCTGTAAAATGTGAGAATTCTCTCCATATCACTGAGAGCACCAGGAGCTAACAATCCAGCATTAACAGGACACCCCAGTGTAGGTGTATTCTGGTGTTTAGGAGACATGCCCAACCCTGCAGCCGACTAGTACATACTCCTGTCGGCATAATGTGCTTGCTTGAAACACAGCCTCCTTATAAAAGGCAGCAACATGCCCACCATTCAGTGGTGCCTCTGTCATCAGTGAGGAATTGCGCACTGGCTGTCATGATACCAGTAGCAGATGACCCACTCTGTTTAATCCCTGTGCATTGGTCCACCACCAGTTTGGCCACAAAGAGTATAAAGTCATCATTTTGCCCCTCATCGAAATGCAACCACCTCTATGGTGAAATGAAACAATTGTTTAATAGTGCACAGCAATACTACTCAGCAGATTTGGAAGTAAATTATTGTGGGAATTTTAAATAAGCAAAAAAAATTAAAGACGTGCAATCTTCAACCTGCTGCCTTATAATGCCATCTAAAGTATGCAATTTTAGGCCCCAATCCTGCAAACCCTTACACTTATTCTTATTAACTTCAATGGGCCTACTCATGGTAGACTCGTCTTATTGCTTAGTTTTACTTATCCTTTAAAAATAGCTATTTAAAAAAAAAACCTCTCAAAGATTTATTTTAGAAAGCCCTTTGAAGGCATCGTTGTTTGCACTTTAAACGACAGCATGAAAAGCATCAGAAACTATATAAAATATATATGCGTATTAATATATAAAAAATATAGAATGGGATTAATTTTAATAGGATTTGGTGTCCAAGTCACTTAGTCAGCTTTGAAAAATCTCATACACAAGTCTATATACTGTTAAATGATCCTGATAAGCCAGTTTTTTGTGTGTGTGTGTGTATATATATATATATATATATATATACACACACACACACACACACACACACATATCCCAGGTCTCCCACATCCCAGGTGAGTGGCTTAACTACCAAGCTATTTACTGTTCTGGGATGGGTCTTACTGTATCTCTTCTGTTGAAGCTGTTTCACTTGGTATAAATAATTACGTAGTCATTGCAGCAGAGACTGAAACTTTAGTTCACGCCAACCCCTCCCAGGTAAGCATAGGTGCCGACTTCTCCTCTGCCCGGTGGGCGCGCAACCCCTTCCCTCCCCCTTTCACCCCTTTTCCCCAAGTTCCTGCCCTGCCTCTTCTCCGCCTCCTCCCCTGAGCGTGCCGTATCCCCGCTCCTCCCCTTCTCTCCCAGAAAGTCCTAAGCACAGCCAAACAGCTGTTAGGCAGTGGAGGATGGGAAGTGCTGGGAGGGAGGGGGAGGAGCGGGAACGTGGCATGCTGGGAAGGGGGGAAGGAGGCGAGAAGGGGGGAACTTGGCTGCCGGTGGTTGCGGAGCACCCACTAATTTTTCCCCGTGGGGGCTCTGGGCTGGAGTTGGTGCCTATGCAGGTAAGTGTCCCAGACACAGGGCCTGAGAGTCATTCACACTCTCTCTCTGGCCCACTGACAGTTCAAGTATTTTATACCAAGCCTGGAAAAAAACAAAACATTTTGTTTCAACATTTTCATTTTCCCCCACTTTTTTGTTTCAATCTAAACAATTTGCTAAAATCTATATGAATTCATGAAATGTCGCAGTTGTCCTGAGTCTGCATTTTTTAGCTAAAAATGGTTTAAATGAAAAATTTCACTCAGCTGTTTATGGTCCATCTCTTTCCAAATAAAGTTTCTTCTCCCTTGTAGCTGAGTCAAGGATGGGAAAATAAACCCCCAATTTCAATTTGGCTCTGTGCAGGCACAAAGTTCTGTTTCCTAACTAAGACCCAAACAGTTTCACTATTTTCTCTGCGTTGTCAGATAAGGCCCAAATCCTGCAAACTCATACACATGAGGATACTGGGACTCTTGCAGGAGGATTGTTACTTACATGCATATATGTTTGTAGGACTGGGCCTTTTCTGACAAGGAAGGGAAAACGGTGAAACTGACTATACACAAATTGCAGTCATATGTCAAAAGTAAACAAACTACAAGACAAATATTTTTCCCTAATATCTGTCTGTTTTGGTAATCTTAGCTAGGTAAAAAACAATTCAAATAAAACGTTTTGGTTTTGTTTTAAAGTTGACTGTCCTGTTTACCATGAGGATACTCCTACTGGCACACCGTCATTCATTCATTCTGCCCACACTGCCAGATGCATGAAACTGAAGTCAAATGATGCCAATCATCCCATCCCTTTCATATTCAGCTGTAATAATGCCACTTCAGCCATTACTGTGCTATGGAATATAAACTGCATTTTTAATATGTGAACAAATTATTGTAATTTTGAAGTCTGCCTTATGCACGGTACACTTATCAAATACAGATTATCTAGGATTTGATCCTACAAAATGCTGAGCACTCTTACCCCTAAACTGACATCAGAATAAGGTTGGGTGAGGGTGCTCAGCAAATCAAAGTATCAAGCCCCAACTGCATACAAAACTGTTGCTCTTATTGGATGTGCACAATTAATTTAGAACTGCAATAAAAATGGTATATTGATTTACATAATGACCACAACGTTCCAGTACAGACATTTGTATACATCGATTCATATTTCACATAATATATACCCAACTGATGTGCCCTCTATTAAGCTTTCCTTTCTGCAAAGGGAAAACAGAGACACAAGTAATCCCTATTTATTACTTAAATTGATCTCCAACATTTTAAATTATTGTTACTAAGTCAGATGTGTACTAAACAAAAATAATGCTATACATGCTAAACTAGCAGAATTAATTCTTTGCCCTGTGCACATGTCTATCTTTGCAAGTTTAAAGCCCAATCCTGCCTTTCCTATGGAACCAAAACAAGAGATTGGGGAGTATAAGAAATGCAGGATCAGACCGTTGGTAGCAACAGAGATTTCTGTCCTGACCCCTTTGAAGTCAATGGGAGTTTTGCTGTTAGCGGAGCAGAATAAGGCCCATACATTCTTCTGCACAACCTAATGTCAAGAATCTTACACCACTCTGTGAAATAAATATGCCACCACATTCGGGAGCATCAACTGTGATTACTTAGTTGAAAGAAGAAAGCCTATTGTAAACAACAGATTGTTTCTTATTCATTGTGACACACTGCCAATAATCCCTTAATCTTATGTGAAGAAAGGATTAAAACAGCGGACAAATGGAGGACAAACTGCAATAGCTTGGAAGACCCTAGTAGTCTGTCTCCACTTGCAGAATCTGAGCAATTTTGAAAGTATATTTTCCTATTTGTAGCATTACCATCTTATTATTTTATTTCAGCAATAGTAACAGTCAGTAATGCCATCATTGATTTTAAAATGTCTATTGGTAATTTTAAAATATACAATGGGTAAACAGCAAATCACCAAAGTCCCTGAAGCACATTTATAATGCATTTCCAAGGAACAGATTCAACATTGCATGCAAGAAAAGACAAGCTACCCAAACCTTAAAATATAGTAAATTACAAACAAACTAGAAAATACAATCCACTCAGGAGCCTCCATGCAGATAAATAAAACACTTAGAGCCCAATTTTGCCAACCCTATTTACACTGATTATTGAAATCAATGGGACTATTCATAGAGCAAGGCACTACCCAAGATGAGTAAAGCTGGCAGGATTAGGCCCTAAATGATCCTTTTCTGTTAAAAATGCTTTATTAATAAAATAGTAGCAATACTTTTAAAAACAAATTTTAAAAAAAGACTATGTCCCTTAAAGACATCTGAATATTTAGTATACAGTACGATTAAAACAGATAGTAACCAAGTTCTAAGATGTGTGGATACATTTCTTGAGCCAGATTGTGAACCCCTTATTCAAACTGTTGAATCGCATAAGGGAAGAGCATAGAGCATTTAGGACTCAATTCTGACAGCCTTAATCATCTATTGGAGTACTCATGAGAGTAACTCCTTACCAACATAAGTAAAGGATTTACGCTCTGGCCCATAGTAAATATTTGTTTGTATACATATAATAATAAAGAGATTAATTTACTTTTTAAAGAGGTTTGGTACACTGTTTCATTTTTATATTGTTGGCAGTCAGGGTAATACACATTTTCCCCTTTAGAATTAAGCTGCATGCTCATCTTGAAAATGAGGTCACAACTCTCATTCATTCAAGATGTGAAACTCAAGATTTCCTAAGAAATTTTATCTTAGTTCTCACAGATAAAATCAGACTCTCCTCATTACTACGGACCATAACACTATCAGGGGCTTGGGCCTACTCTTTCGGAAGCCAATGGGAGCCAGATTGGGCTCCCAGAGTGTTGTATATTTATCTGAACAGAATTAGAACATGACCCCAATTCTCCTCTCACATACTCTAAATCAGGAGTAAATTCTACTGGGATGAAGTAGAGTAAGGAAGTGGAGAATCAGGCCCCTTGATAAACAATACAAGGATGGTTTGCAGAAGTTATCATCATTCCTTTTAGAGTCTACAGTCATTATTCAGACCAAATTCCCACTGACCTTAACAGCTGGCAATGGAAGAGGTTTTGCCTGAGAGGAAGGACTGTAGCCTAAGGGATGGTGGGGGGGGGATTGTGTGTGCATTATCCTTGCATTTACTTCTTTATTGTTTACTTTTACAGAAGTTGGCTGTGACAATGAGAGGTTGCTGCTGCTTTATTAGCTGCCTGGCCAAGAGAGTGAACAGAACTCTCCAGTCTCTCATTCATTTGTAAGGCTAACTGCGGGAAGAGTGTTTATATTCTCTGCCTCTGGGGATGCTGGGCGTGTTTCAAACGAGGCATTTAGAGCCTTGCTCAGAAATGCGATGGGCTCTCCCTTCAGCCAAACAGCCCCAGCTGTTTGGAGAGAGATTCAAGGTTGCGTTAGGAAGTGAGCAAAAGGCAGCGCCTCTCTCTTAAAGCACGAAACCCAAACTGCACCATGGGGACTGGGCACAGACAGACACATGTACTTTGGGGGGTGGGGGTGGAGAAGGGAGAATAATTTCTCCTCTAGTTTGCCCCACAAAGCGCCTCCCCCCGGTACAAAAACAAGTCAATCTGGAGATGAGCAGCCCATCCCTGCTACCCCCTCCTCCAGCCCCCCCCCACCATCCTCCCAACCCCTTGTCCCCCCATCATCGCCCCCTTCCTACTCCTCCCACCCCCCACTCACCAGCGCTGCGCTCCTGGCCGCTGGGGCTGGTGCCGGGGCCGCCCCCCTCTGGCGCGCGGCGCATCCCTACCTCGAACCGCCAGCAGCGCCTCTGCAGCGAATTCCCCCAGCCCGGCCGGGGTGGGACTCGTCTCCTAGGCGACGGCGGGGGACGCGTGGGGGTGGGGCAAGGAGCGGAGAACCCGCCCACCTTCCGGCACCGCCGCGGCCGGGCACGAGCGCTGACCACGTGACCCGGCAGGGCTCATTGGAGGTAGCAATGGCCGGGGTGGCGCGCGCGGAGCGTCAAACTCTGCCCCGTTGTGTATAGGCAGCGCCGCGACCCAAGCTCTGGCACGCAGGGGCTGGTGTGCGCGTGCAGTCAGCCTGTAGCTACAACCGTTTTGCAAATCAAATACAGCCCTGAGAGGGCCAGCTGCTCTTCGCCCGGGCTGCCATGCTGCAGGGGGCGTTTTGCTACCCGGGAGGTTGCTGCCTAGTTTTTTTCTATGGTGGGACTGGTGGTGGGCTGCAGTAGCCAGCGAGGAGGGCGTTAGCGGGAGAAGAAAATCCACCTCTGTGAACAATTTTCTTTCTCTTATACATGGGGCTGTAAGAGCCAACTGTGGGTCAGGATCCCAAAGTGGGTCACAACCCCACTTTAGTGGGGTTGTCAGGACTGGCTTACATTTGCTGGGGCCAAAGGTGAAGGCTGAACCCCATTGCCTGAGGCTGAAGCCCTGAGTGGCAGGGATCAGGTTACAGGCCCTTTGGGCTTCAGTTGTGGCCTCCCCATGCCCAGGGCAGTGGGACTAAGGCTTTGGGCCCCATACCTGGGGTGGCATGGCTTGAGCAGGCTCTGGATTTGGCCCCGCCCCCCTTGGGGTGAAGTATTAATTTGTGTTGTCAGAATGGGGTTGCAGAAAAATGAAGTTTGAGAACCCCTGCTGTAGGCTACAGGGCAGAAGACTCAGAAGCCTACTTTGCACTCTGTCTCTCTTAGTCTTGCAGGCTGAAATTCACAAGAGCTCTCACCCCAACCCAGGGGTGAAAGTAACATTAACCACTTATCGGTACAGGGCCTGGGGCAGAAGGGGCAGGGCTGGGGGTCAGCAGGGCTGGTGCTACCATTAAGGCAAACTAGGTGGTTACCTAGGGCACCAAGATTTAGGGGAGCCAAAAAGCAGTGCCTCCAATTTTTTTTTTTTTTTAAAGCATTCCTGGGCTGGGCTGCCGGCAGTGCGCTGACACGTGCAGCTCAACTCCCTCTCCCAGTGCAGCGGCCACTCCATGCAATTATTGTCATTGCCAGTGGGGACGGCGTGCTTGGGGAGGGGGTGTAGCAGAGGTGAGCTGGGGTGGGGAGACCTGTGGCAGCTCTCCCCCTTTCCCTAAGGCGGCACCCCACCCCCGCGGCAGCTCCCCACCCCAGCTCATCTCTGCTATGACCCCTCCCCAAGCGTGCGGTCACCGCTCCACTTCTCCAACCTCCCAGGCTTGCAGTGCCAATCAGCTGTTTGGCGCCGCAAGCCTGGGAGGGGAGGAGAATTAGAGCGGGGGCGGCATGCTCAGGGGAGGAGGCAGAGCAGAGGTGAGTTGCCGCACGGCTCCGTGGGGGGGTGCCTCAGGGCGGGGGGAGGGGCGCAAGGTAGAAGTTTTGCGTAGGGCGCAAAACTTCTTTGCACCGGCCCTGGGGGTCAGCCTCCCTCAGCCAGCCCATCTGTGCTGCCTGACACATGCCACCCGGGGCTCTAGCAGCAATTTAATGGGCCCCGGGTTATGGCCACTGCCATGGTAGCGGTGACCGGGAGCCCCGGGACAGCTGCCCCTTTTGCCCCCCCCCCCTTTGGCGGCCAAAAAAGGTACACCATACTGTCCTACGTTCACCCCTGCTCCAACCCCAGAAAACATTTGCTAAGCCCCATAGAAGTCAAGCACATCCTTAAGTGCTTTCCTGAATAGGCATGAGTTTAAGCAGTTAAGGTGCTTTCCTGCACGGGGACTCTTTCAGGAGAAATGTTTATCCAGCACCACTGACTCATGGAGGACCAGGTATTGTGAGGTGCTGTATAAATGCACCTGTTTGGGTGACTTTTTTATATCAGTACAGTCTGGGGGCTACGGCTGGAAGAGTTCAAATGGGAAACCTCCGTTGTCTGATGGTGGAAGATACTAAGCACAAACAAGCCCCACTGCAGTCAATAGGAGTTGCAGGTGTTCAGCATCAGGCCTTCATATGGTTGGTTTTCCTTACATAGGGCCTGCTCCTACTCCCATTGATTTACACAGCTGTGTAACTGTTTATATGTTGGTGGTACTGTAGATTCAGAATTCCAGCAGGCTGCTGGTGAAGCTGCCATTTTTGAGACCGATTGGTGCATCATGTTACAGAAGTCACACATTCATATGGAGACTTCACTTTTACTTACTGTATTTGTACTGCAGTCACAGCTAGGAGCCTGATTCATGGAGGACCAGGTATTGTGAGGTGCTGTATAAATGCAAAATAAGTTACTATCATGTTTTGTTGTCACTTTATCTAAATTCTGTCAAAGTATACAGTTTTTCTTTGTGCCTAGAAAAACATAATAGAAAGCAGCGGGCTATGAGGATGCTTGCTGCCTCCCAGGATTGGGTCCAGACAGCTAGATCCTGCTTGCCTTGTTCACACCAGTAATGCCTTTAACTTAAATGGAACCACCCCTGTAATCCCATCAAGCAGTAATCACACCTAAATTTGTAACATGAGACAGGAGTAGTAGTCAACCCTCTTGGTAATTTAGAAAATGAAATGAGTGCTGTCTAGAATTTTCACTCTTTTTCTCCTGTGTTTTGTTCAAATAAAGACCAGTTTAACTATTCAAATCCAAAACAAACAAACAAAAACAAAAAAGTATCAGAGGGGTAGCCATGTTAGTCTGAATCTGTAAAAAGCAACAGAGGGTCCTGTGGCACCTTTGAGACTAACAGAAGTATTGGGAGCATAAGCTTTCATGGGTAAGAACCTCACTTCTTCAGATGCATCTGAAGAAATGTTAGACTATTGCAATGTATGAATCTAGCCACTGGGAGGTGTAAGCTTCCACCTCTACTGTATGTCTACTCTTGTCATGTGTTTTTCATTTTATAGCACTTATTAAAATCAACCCCTTTTATAAATTGGCCTTTAAGTGTTACGAAAGTGTGCATTTTAATAGCCAGGTGTTTTGTAAATATCTAAAATGGGCATAACTGTGGCTAGACCTATTGGAATGGAAAAATCAGTTTATCAATTTTAGGCTTTTGTACCAATGGAATGAATAATCTCTGCTCATTTATAAGAAGATCTATTTGTGCAATCAAAATAATAATAATTTAAAAGGATTTGAGAATTATGAACAAGGTTTACTTGTAAGTATACAAAATTACTAGAGACCTGTCTATTATCTGTAGTTTGTCATTTTGAAAAAAAAGGAACTAGATGTTACAGTGTGTATATACTTGAATATATTTTTGGTCATTCAAATTTGATTTAGTGTAAGTAAAACTAAAAGGCAAGAATAAATTTGGTACTCAAACTAGTATCTTGATGTCCTCTTGCTTGCTTTATAAAACTACAACACAGTCTGATAGTTTCTACTCAGAGGCCCATGGCCTGCAAAACCAGGCACATTTTAGGTCAAGACTGATGCACATTAAGAACATAAGAACGGCCATACTGGGTGAGACCGAAGGTCCATCTAGCTCAGTATCCTGTCTTCCCACAGTGGCCAATGCCAGGTGCCCCAGAGGGAATGAAGAGAACAGGTAATCATCAAGTGATCCATTCCCTGTCGCTCATTCCCAGCTTCTGGCAAACAGAGGCTAGGGACACCATTCCTTGTTACAGCTGTATGGAGAATTTTGCATAGCAGCTAGTTCTAACCATTATTTAGGTTTTCATAAATACTGTGTGATTTTCAAATATAACTAAAAGCACATGAAACTAGTTCACCTTTTATAAATGGTTTCTGGTTTGCACACGGTAAGGATAAGTGATAGAGGAATACAGCACAGAATTGTGTTTTACAGACTTAGACGATATCTTTTGAAATAAAACTACTAATAGGTTTGGACCCAAAATTTAGGTTTGGTGAAGCAAAGGGCCCAATTATATGAGGTGCTGAACACACTCAATTCTTCAGTGTTAGTTGAGGGCACTCAGTATTGTGAAGAACTGAAATGCTTTTCTGATTTATTTAAATAACAATGACAAGTATTTAAAAGATTCAGTGTATTTTATAAACAGGTATTGGTCTTCACAAGAAAACAGGTATATTTTTCACCCATGTGATGCTAACCTGTGTTAACTAACCCATGTTAAAATCCTGGTTAAGACAAGAAAGTTGTAGGCCAGGTCTTCACTGACAAAATAGATGTGTTTTGACTGAGGGATATCCTGCCGTAAAAACAAGGCACTATAGTTTTACTGCAAGGTCAGCCAGGTAAGGTGAACCACTGCCTGGGGTTATAGTGCTGACCTTGCCTAGCTACCTCATGGTGAATACCACAAGTACCTTGTCTCTAATTAGAATTTTACAGCTAAATAACTACTGCATGTTTGTTATCTTGCTGTAAAAAAAGACAGCTCTGTGTCAGTGAAGACAAAGCCTTAGTTTTAACATGTGTTAGCTAGTCAAGGTAAATCTGTAGGAAGCCAACATTTTACCTTAGCCAGCTAAGTCAGCCTTATCTTCATTACAATTTAACATGGGTTTGTTAACACATTTTAGCTTAACACAGGTCAAAAATACACCTCTTTCCTAGTAAAAATTTGAGGTTCTTCAAATCCCACTAATTTAGGAATGGAAGTTGAGGAAGCTCAACAGTTCATAGTAGGTATCATTACTTTTCAGGATTGGACTCTTACTATCCATTTTGTAAAGTATGCAGTGAATGAAACAAACTTTGCAGAAGTTCTGCCTCATGCACTACATATCTTGCAAGATGAAACCTGCAGGAGTTCTCTACTGCAGAGTTCCTAAACTGAACTGGAAAAAGAGCTCTTTCCTATGGGTTTCCTAAGGTGTGGAGGATGCTGTGTTCCAGTGATGAGCAGACAATAGTTCCACACGGGAAATTCCTTTTTTTTTTCCTTGGTATATACCTTAAGAAATATTATTTCTTTGAGAAATAGTATGTGATCATGTAACTTAAGACTGCGTCATAACGCATATGCACTAAGGGGCAGAGCTAAAGTTGCAATTTAAGTTTAGTACTTAAGAGCGCTTTCACACACAACAGATATAGGCTGGAGAGATTGTTTCACGTCACTCTGTACCTCACAGATGAGGTGTGATATCCAATCCAGGATGTAATATGACCTTTTGCAAATACTATCAGAGCATAAAATCATACATAGTGCAAAAATTATCATAAAACAACAAAGAGTTCTGCCTTTTTTGCCTCAGGATTTATGCTATCAGAAGCTGAGAGAGATTCACTGATTGAGGCTGTCAATGACATCCTCTGTTTCTTGGGGTATGCTGATGGGTAAATAGAGCCAGGTGGCAAATCTACATTTCATTTTGTTGTACAGATCATGGATTCTCTGAAATATCTTTAAGGAACATGTTACATATCACCTGGCCAAAAATTAATGCTTTATCCAGGTAGAACTAGGCTAGAGAATGCCTGTTTTTGTTTTCAAGCCATCCATACTGGCTGGTCAAGCCATAGTACGTGCTAATTTAGTCACAACAAAGTTTAACCTGTATCATTTTCAAGTGGTTGCAAAATACAGTTGGAAACCCTATGTAAAAAATGCATTATTGAAACGTCTCTCTGCTTAAATTGAAATTCTATGCCATTGTAATCAGGTTCTGTTATACTAGGCCCCTTAAAATTCAGCACTTACCTAATGCCCTTACTCTGGTTGCATAATATGGTTGCTTTGTGTTGATTTAAAAAATTATCACCTGCACCTTGGCTCTGCATGACAGGAAGGAGTAGAGCAAAATTGCACCTACCTTGTGTAAGGAAGAATTCCTGGCTGTAATTGTCTTGTTCACAGTTGTTGGGACCAATAAGCAAAAATTATTTAGTCTTTCTACAGCTGTTTTCTACAGGGAATGATGATACAGGATGAAATCATGGCCTCAGTGAAGTCAATAGGACAAGGATTTCACCCACAGTCTTTCAAAGCCCTTTACTACTACCCCTAGCTATCAATGCTACCTGCAAGGATGAAGATGAAGAGGTCCTGAAACTATTCACTGAATAACGAGGAAGAGGCTTTTTTGAGAGGTAGGTCCTTTCCTGTTCTTGTTAAGTATTGTTTATTCTTCAATATCAAGAAATACAATTAATAATCTAATCTGGGGAGGGAGATTGGGGATAGGCAGCTTCAGAAGATCAAGATCAGCACCTATAAATGCTTATGACTGCATGGTTACATATTGCTTAGCCATATTATTTTTCCATCATACTCATCCACCAATAAAAATGCAGAAAAAACCTCCTTAATTCTTACACCTGGTCTAAACGTGTCAAAATAAATGTCCTCAGTAGAAGATCAGTCTTATCAACAAGGATAAGATAAGCCTTTGAACCAATGACTGGTATTATGTGAGCAGTTCCTCAGCAGGTGTAAATCAGTGTAGCCTTCCGAGTGGAAGGAAGTCAATGGAACTATAGGTTTCAGAGTAGCAGCCATGTTCGTCTGTATCCGCAAAATGAACAGGAGTACTTGTGGCACCTTAGAGACTAGCAAATTTATTAGAGCATAAGCTTTCGTGGGCTACTGCCCACTTTTAATGGAACTATAGTGATTTATACCACCTGAGGAACTGGCCCATAGGTTTTAGATGAGATGTTAGAACTAATTTTTTTCTGCCCTAAATCATTACACCTCACCATGTGAAATAAACCGGAGTGGCTAGATATAAAACAAGAAAGTGAGTTTAGAATGTTAAAAATACTCTGATGCTAATAGTTACAGGCTCTCTCTCTGTGTTTACCTTTACACTCCCACTGCCTGCACAAAGAGCAGTGCTAAACAATATTTAAAAAGCTGCCTTAAAGAGATCTTTGCTGGTTATTTGTGTGTTGCTATTTCTCTCAAGATCACTCCTCTGACTGCAGAATATGGTGGGCTTTTATTGATTGCTGTTTGATTATGAGACAGGAATGATAGCATAGGCTTTTAAAAATGGGTATTTCAATTGAAAGAACTTACACTCCTTTGTTGTTCAAGAGGTAGTTTATTTGGCCTTGCTTCCAACAATAAAACTATTAGACTAGCAATAAAGCTCAGGATTTTTATAAACTGTTGGATTTAGTCTCTCTAGCAGTGGCAAAAAGCCAATTTTTACTTTTCAATTCAACATTACAGCATAGATGAGACATTGAATGAAGTATTTCTGCTGCATCTAACAAAAATGTTGAGATTAAACCATAGATATCATCTGGCTGTTGAAATACACCTCTACCCCGATATAACGTGACCCAATATAACACAAATTTGGATATAACGCGGTAAAGCAGTGCTCCAGGGGGGCGGAGCTGCGCATTCCGGTGGATCAAAGCAAGTTCGATATAACGCGGTTTCACCTATAACACGGTAAGATTTTTTGGCTCCCGAAGACAGTGTTATATCGAGGTGAGGTGTATAAAGCTATTTTCTCTACAATATAGGAAAGAACAATTAAGATATCAGTTCAATGACTTGGAGCCTACAAGCAGTTTTTATTGCACAGTAAAGTACACCAGCTCTTTTCAAATGTATATATTCATCGCATGGGTAGACATGGTGAGAACTGGTTAATAACATAGGTTACTAAACAGATTATTTATTCTCTTAATAGTCAATGGACAAGATCATCAGCTGGTGTAAACTGGCACAGCTCCATTTACTTCAATTGAGCTATATTAATTTATATCAGCTGAGGATCTGGCCAGGGGAAGTGTGCAGAGGTGTCTGATAAATCAAGAATAACTCCACTGAAATTAGAACTGGCACATAGGTAAGCAACAGGAAAATCAGACCTAATTTGTTCAGTTTTATCCCAGAGTTCTCACTGGCTCAGTGTTTCCCTCTGAATCTTGTGGGAGGATTGGGATTTTTTCCCCCAAAATGTGTTTTACTTGTATGTAATTTTAAGAGTTGCTGATGCAGGCTGCTCCTGGGTTTAGCACAAACCACTACCAAGTCCTTGGTCACAGGTGAAGAAACAAAGTTTTTTATTTGGCTGTTGCTCCTCCAGCCACTGCACTACCTGCCTCCAGAACTACAGGCACGTCACCAGTAACAAATCAGCAGAACAATAATCTCATATCAGGCATACCTTCCCTTAGGGAGGCTCTGACAGGCAGCCATCTCTCAAGCAGTTCCTACCTCCAATCAACCTTCTCTCACAGAGAGTTGGTGATTTTACTCTCCTTCCTAACTAGCCACCCCAGGAGCTGTGTTCTCCCCCTTTTAACTCCTCCTACCAAGCCTGCTACTTACTGCAGGCATAGCAGGGTGGGGCTGACTGAGCCCACAGCAGCTTATTAACCCTTTCCTGGCCAGTGATGGATTTTTATACCCCATCTCAGAGCTGAATACATAAAGTAGCTTAGAAAAACTGTTCCTCTAAACCATGAGCCAGTATAAGAGGAAACAAAATAGATGTCATCCAACAAAGATGTTTTGTATTACGTAAGGGGTACATAGACAATCCTGGAATGGATGCCACCCATTCAGGCTACACATAGGCTTCCATGCTGCAGAGTTTGGCTAGACTATGCAGCTCCAGAAGGCTCCTTATTCTGAGCTCATTCCTACTCACCACTTCATAAAATTGAGGCCTGTAGCAACAACAAGGGTCAGGATTCCGTTTTAAATCCAGGAAAGCACTTAAAGTTAAGCACATAGAATCATAGAATATCAGGGTTGGAAGGGACCTCATCTAGTCCAACCCCCTGCTCAAAGCAGGACCAGTCCCCAACTAAATCATCCCAACCAGGGCTTTGTCAAGCCTGACCTTAAACATCTCTAAGGAAGGAGATTCCGCCACCTCCCTAGGTAACCCATTCCAGTGCTTCACCACCCTCCTAGTGAAATAGTGTTTCCTAATATCCAACCTAGACATCCCGCACTGCAACTTGAGACCATTACTCCTTGTTCTATCATCTGGTACCACTGAGAACAGTCTAGATCCATCCTCCTTTGGAACCCCCTTTCAGGTAGTTGAAAGCAGCTATCAAATCCCCCTTCATTCTTCTCTTCTGCAGACTAAATAATCCCAGTTCCCTCAGCCTCTACTCATAAGTCATGTGCTCCAGCCCCCTAATCATTTTTGTTGCCCTCCCCTGGACTCCTTCCAATTTTTCCACATCCTTCTTGTAGTGTGGGGCCCAAAACTGGACACAGTACTCCAGATGAGGCCTCACCAATGCCAAATAGAGGGGAATGATCACGTCCCTCGATCTGCTGGCAATGCTCTTACTTATACAGCCCAATATGCCATTGGCCTTCTTTGCTTAACTGCTTTGCTGTATTGGGGCCTGAAAACAGAATTTCAAACAATACTAGAGCTATGTGGTTTTGGGTTTTTTTAACCCCAGCCCCAGAAAAGGAGCTTCTTACAATGTGGTTTCTACAGAAAATTGCATTTCAGGGAGTTAGAGCTATTGGGTCAATATATTAAAATCTCAGCAATTGATGGCAAGAGTGTAAGAACTTCCTCAGTGTGGCCTCTTTAAAATCACTCTCAATGGGATAGAAGACACTTCCTGGCCCCTTTGGAAGCAGGTACAATGAAAATAACGCAATATAAAGCTGTTGTTTTACAATGAGCACTTCTTGTTTCAACGGCTTTCTATCCATGGTAAAAACAGACCAGCAAGAGGTTGACTGACCCCAAAGCAAGCTACAGCTTGACTCCAGTGAGGAGATAAGGAAACTGAGTACTGTCAATTACCAAATCCCTTTTTTTTCCTGCAGCCCAGCAGAACATCTACAGCCTGTATGTCGTCTTCTTGCTTGTGCAGCCTGAGTGATACTATTTCCTCTGAATAATTAGATGCCAGTTAACAATGAATGTGGTTTTAAAAAAGAGCTGTTGTATCTTGGGAATTAACTGTTTGCTTTCTTATATTCTGTCATACTGCAATATGTGCTAACAGCCGGGCCCTTCCCTGATCAGCACACAGATGGGAACATAGATGCAACCTCTTGCATCCTCTGTCCCAGCAATTTTTCAGGCCAGGGGAAGATTCAAAGTGGAAGGCCTGTGCACCATATCATGAGGTACGTTTAACTGCTCTTTCAAGCAGTGGTAACAATCTGCAGCCTAGAAGGGACATAGTGTATGAAGCAGCACAGTAGTAAGTGACCCCATCCCAACCTATTCCTACACACAATTATGGGAGGGATCTTGATCTGCTGCTTGTTCATACTCCATACTTTGTCTTCATCTTTTCCCTTCTCCCTGTGCATGAATATAGCACAGGGCTGTATTGACTGAACACTGTAGCTACTTGCAACATTGCCTGCACTCTGTGATTCCACTCTGGGATGTTGATAAATTGGAGAGGGTTCAGAGAAGAGTCATGAGAATAAGTAGAGGATCAGAAAATGTGCTTTAGAGTGATAGATTCAAAGAGATCAATCTCTTTAGTTTAACAAAGAGAAGATTAAAGGGTGACTTGATTACAGTCTGTAAGTACCTACATGGGAAACAAATATTTAATAATGGGCTCTGCAATTTAGCAGAGAAAGGTCTAACATGATCCAATAGCTGGAAGTTGAGGCTAGACAAATTCATTCTGGAAATACGTTGTAAGTTTTTAATTGAGTAATTAACCATTGGAAAAATTTAGCAAAAGTCAAGGTGCATTTTCCATCCATGACAATTTTAAAATTGGATGGAACAAGTTGGATGTTTTTCTAAAAGATCTGTTCTAGGGATTATTTTGGGGAAGTTCTATGACCTGTCTTATACAGGAGGTCAGACTAGATCTTAATGGTTCCTTCTGGCCTTGGAATCTAGGAATTATGGGGACAAGTGTTTGAAGTTTCTCACCAGGTCCAGTGGTCATAGAGTATGTTGTGGTTTTTAAGAACAGTCCATTTTGGTCGGCTCCTTCAGAGAAGTATCAAGTCAGTTGCATGCAAAAGTGGATTCTCCTGTAAATGTATACAGAGAACTATGAAAGATGGACTAATGATCCGCAGTTGGTGTAAAATCAGAGAAGTTCAAATGAAGTCAATGTTAAGGGTCTAGCCTAGAGTTTTTATTTTACAGTCATCTAGTAATCATAATAAGTTAGTCATCTTGGTGCACATGAGAGATATAAGAAGAAATAATATGCAAGCTAATATCTTTCTATTGGGGGGGGGGTCATAGCATCCATCAGCATAACTGAGCTATTGTCAGAAAGTTAAGGTCGTATTACTCAAAGATAGAAGCAGGCAGGCAGATTGCTCTGTAATAACTGAATGTTAGTATATTTTCAGATAAAAAACCTATGAAGGCCAGAATCCCCACCCTAACACAAGTATGAAACTTCAAACATGTGACAATTTTCTATCTTGGAAGCCTCCCCCGCAGAGGAATAATACATATGCTCTCTAAGCAAAGCAATACTTTTCCTACAGTGGAGTTAATACATAAAAAAGAACCAAATCTTATTGGCATTCATGAAACTATTGAGTGTACCATACATATCACACACACAACTCCCCAATATAAATTATAAGTAGCATATTATAAACACAGGAGGCCTCTGGAAGGCCATTTTTTCTTTCTTCTCTCTCTTTTACTCTTGTGTGATATTTTTAAACTTTTTTTTTTTTTTTACCAGTCACATTGTTGAGGAGAGAAAGGAAGAAAGCTGTTTTAAAACTTTGAAAGTAAAGGCGTTCCAGTCCTTTTCTATACAACTGAAAGATTAGAGGCTGGGAAAGTCATCATTGCTTTACTTGTGCAGACAGATTAGGAGCACTCAAGAAGAAGTAGTTTTAATTATAAATATTTTTGTTTTCATTCATTAACAGGATTGGTAACCCTATGATAGATGTAAACTGTGTTGACAGATTAATTGATTCCATATCAAGCCAACCATGTAGAACATTATGTTAAGGCAGTTTGTTTTCTGGAATCCAAAGGATGGTTTGTTGAAAGTACAAGTAAACTACATCATTTTTTTCTGAAATAGAATATGCCTGTTCCTTTTATTGACTGAAAAAACAATCAAAAATATCATGTCGGTAAAAACAGGTTCAAAGAGCAAGGTGAGGGTTAAAGCAATGACATCCAAGCTAAAAATGCAGCACTGCTAATATCTGCACAGAGACAAATTTAGATCCAAATTCAACCAAACATATGCTTAAGTCCATTTCTGTTCAGCTAAACACTTACGTACGTGGCTAACTTGAAGTTGTTTGAACCTCATTGACTTCAATGGGATTTAAGCACATGCTTACAATTAAGCACATGTTCATGTGCTCTGCTGAATAGGAAAGGGATCTGATTTCAGCTGGGCCAATGAAAATCCTACAAGTGTGCTGTGTTCATATGACTAATTGCCAGCCCACATCTAGTACTGTCTTTCCTCTGTGTAATTTTTTTTTAACGAGTTGCCATACTTAGAACTAAAGGATACTTTTCAATTAGCTGTTGGGGCCTGTTTCTCACTGCATTTCTACATACTGTAATTCCATTCACCTCCGTGAAGTTACTTCTGATTTATACCAGTGAGAGTGCAAAATCGAGCCCTTAATCAGGGTAAGATGTTTTTCTTTGTTCATTTGTTTGTTTAAATAAAAAGAAAGGAAAATCAACAGCAGGGAATCCATGACAAAGAGCCCACTGGCAGATTGCTTATCAGCATCGTGCAATATTTTGACAATAAGATCAATACCAGACACAATGAGTGAACCAGCAGCTTCATCTCTCTTTAAGCATATTTCACCCATTCCCTCTTTCTCATTAAGATAAACATTCTCATGGAAGGGTACCCTTCTAAAATCGCACCTTGCCTTCCAATCTGTGATTATTTGGAGGCTTGCAGTACATGTAATAGGCTGAGTGTTTAATGTGTAGGATCTGCAAAGGAAAATTTGGAGTACATTATATAGGTTTTAGGGGATTTTTTTTCTTTTCTTTTTTTTAAACAAGGTAATTTGTGTTTTGGTTAAGATCGTAGGACTGGGAGTTAGAAAATCTGAGTTTTATTTTTGACTGTCGTTGACTCCACTGCTGTAGAACTGACAAACTCAGTGTACAGTCCTTACAGAACTTTACAAATTCTCTGATTGTGACCCCTCGGAGTTGGGTCACGTTAGTTGAATTGTGTCACAAAGTTTAGTCCCCCCTGCTTTAACATTAAATTGCTTATTCATGTGTATTACTTCTAGTTTTAGCTTTAATTTATAAACACCTGGCATCAAGATCCATTGAATATTTACTTGAGCAACTAAAGATTTCAAATTATGTTTCAAAGATTTCAAATTATGAGAGAGAAATCAGTTTGAACAAGGTGAGCCATGTTCTTATTGGCCAAAAGTGCCCAGGAACAGTCTAAAGGTGAAACATAATTGCAATTTCTATTTTGCACGTACAAGATCAAATTAAATTTGTGTGTGTCTGTAGAATGGCACAGGATGCTGAAAGCAGACTGTGTGGGAGATGTTAAAGAAGAGGGTAGGTGTCTAAACTGGTCAGACTGCTGATTGGGAACTGATCTTGTTCTAACTGGAATCAAGAGGAGCTTTGCCACTAACATGACAGGCAACAGGATCTGTCTCATAATTTATTATTGGAAATCCTTACTCTGTTTTAAAAGGCCAAGTATTTTATAAATGAATTGCAAGTGGGTGCTTTGATTCTTTAATACCCAATAGGGACCCCCAAGAAAACATGATAGCATTGTAATGTACTGGCATACAGCTGCAGTTTTTGATTTATGGTGTATGACACTGCAAAAATACATCAGAAGTGACCTTGAAATTATTTTCCAGGCATATACACAGCAGATATTGGTCACTGATAGCTTTTGTTAGTCAGTCACTGTTGGTTACTCACTTCTAATTCAGCAAAGTTTTGGTGTAACGTTACTCAAGACCAGGTCATGATTATGCTAGACAGTCTTAACAAGAGCATAGTAAGTGCTGTTCTCAGTATTTCAGACCTCCAAATGAAATCTGACTGCTTTTGTGTCTTTGATTTCACATAACAGTAACAAATATGATAAAACATGTATTGCGATGAGAATCCAAGTGTAAGGAAATGCAGAGAAACAGCTGGACAAGCAGATGCACTATCAAATTGCAGACAGCTAAATGGTAGACAAATTTTATAAGTGCTTATATACAAATGATAGAAGTTTAAATACTAAGATGGGTGAACTTGAGTGCTTGGTATTAAATGAGGATATTTATGTAATAGACATCACAGAAACTTGGTGGAATGATGATAATCAATGGGACACAGTAATACCAGGGTACAAAATATATAGGAGTGACAGAATAGGTCAGGCGGGTGGGGGAGTGGCTATATGTGAAAGAAAGCATAGAGTCAAATATAGTACAAATCTTAAATAAACCAAACTGTACCATAGAATCTCTATGGATAGAAATTCCATGCTTGAATAATACTAATATAGCAGAAGGGCTATACTACGACCACCTGACCAGGATGATGATGGTGACTGTGAAATACTCAGGGAGATTGGACAGGCTATACAAATAGAAAACTCAATAATAATAATAATAATAATAATGGGGGATTTCAACTATCCCCATATTGACTGGGTACATGTCACCTCAGGACAGGATGCAGAGAGAAAGTTTCTTAACACCATAAATGACTGCTTCTTGGAGCAGCTAGTCCTGGAACCCACAAGAGGAGACGCAAGACTTCTCATGGATCAGTAACTGGTTAAAAGATATGAAACCATGGGTGGGAATAAATGGTCAGTTTTCAGAATGGAAAGAGGTAAACAGTTGTGTCCCCGAGGTAGGGCTGGCTCCAGACACCAGCGCAGGAAGCAGGTGCTTGGGGCGGCCAATGGAAAGGGGTGGCACGTCCAGGTCTTCAGCGGCGGGTCCCTCAGTCCCTCTCAGAGATGGAAGGACCAGCCGCCAAAGAATGAAGCAATGCGGTAGAGCAGCCGCCGAAGTGCCACCGATCACGGCTTTATCTTTTTTTTTTTTTCTCTTCGCCGCTTGGGGTGGCAAAAAAGCTGGAGCCGGCCCTGCCCTGAGGGGTCTGTACTGGGACCAGTGCTGTTCAACATATTCATAAATGATCTGGAAAAGGGGGTAAACAGTGAGGTGGCAAAATTTGCAGATGATACAAAATTACTCAAGATAGTTAAGTCCAAAGCAGACTGCAAAGAGCTACAAAGGGATGTCACAAAACTGGGTGACTGGGCAACAAAATGCCAGATGAAATTCAGTGTTGATAAATGCAAAGTAATTCACATTGGAAAACATAATCCCACTATCATTTTGTATGTATGGGGTCTAAATTAGCTGTTACCACTCAAGAAAGAGATCTTGGAGTCATTGTGGATAGTTCTCTGAAAACATCTGCTCAATTTGCAGCAGTAGTGAAAAAAAGCTGTTAGGAACCATTAGGAAAGGGATAGATAATAAGACAGAAAATATCACAATGCCTCTATGTAAATCTATGGTATACATACATTTTGAATACTGTGTGCAGATGTGGTCGCTCCATCTCAAATAAGATATGTTAAAATTGGAAAAGGTACAGAGAAGGGCAACAAAAATGATTACGGATATGGAACAGCTTCCGCATGAGGATAGATTAATAAGACTGGGACTGTTCAGCTTGGAAAAGAGGCAACTAAGGGGGAATTTGGAAGAGGTCTATAAAATCTTGACAGGTGTAGAGAAAGTGAACAAGGATGTGTTAGTTACTCCTTCACATAACACAAATACTAGGGGTCACACAATGAAATTAATAGGAAGCAGGTTTAAAACAAACAAAAAGAAGTGCTTCTTCCCACAATGCATAGTCAACTTGTGGAAATCATTGTCTGGAGATGTTGTAAAGGCCAAAACTATAAGAAGGTTCAAAAAAGAGCTCGGTAAGTTCATGGAGGATAGGTCTGTCAATGGCTATTAGCCAGCGTGGGCAGGAATGCAACCCCATGTTCTGAGTGTCCCTAGCCCCTGTTTGTCAGAAGCTGGGAGTAGACAACAGGGGATGGATCACTCGATGATTCTCCTGTGCTGTTCATTCCCTCTAAAGCACCTGGCATTGGCCACTATTGGAAGACAGGATACTGAGCTAGATGGACCTTTGGTATTACCCAGTATGGTTGTTCTTACCTTATGTAAATTAAATTTTAGACAGTGCACATTTTCATGGCACTTCTGCACCAGTGAGAATGCTTCCGGTTCTTTGGCCTTCTGTCATACCAGCACTGTAGTATCACAAGTTCATACCTGCTCCTCCATGTAAGCACTGTGTGGGAAATACAGGATTAACAATAGCTCTGTGCACATCTAGTTTATTGTTTATTACTTGGATGCTAAAGACTAAAAGGCTCTGCTGGCAAAGCTACAGAGAAAGGTAGCTAATTGCAATTACAAGCTGATCACCTCCAGATTTATTTCTGCATCACTAAGGCTGTGAGATCAAGCACTTAAATAAATCAGAAAAGTTCAAAAGCAAAGGTTATTTTTATTTACTTATTTCAGTTGCAGCCACGATATGCTAGGTGCTAGCCAAACACACAGGAAAACAGACCCTGATAAAATTGTTTACCATGTAAGAAGACAAGCAATGGCTGAAGAGGGAGGAGAGTAGAACACAATTAAAATTTTTATTTAATATGTACAATATTTACATTATGTTTTATACAAATACAAAACTAACCCACTGCCCCTCAACATCCATTATTCTAGCCATTTTAATTCTATTGCACATATTTAACATTTTCTATTCCTTTTTCACTTTGTAAATTTAATTCTTACCCTTATTACTCTGGGTTATTGATGCATACTGTAAAATATATACATTGCTGAATTAATGTTGCAAGAGCTTTGAAATTTCCTGACTTCTTTGCATAGGATTTTGCAACCTTAAATGCTGCTTTAGCGCTAGTTATTAAATGTAAGAATATTGACATTTTCAATGACAAAGAAGTGATACATAAAGAAAGGGGACATCATCACAGATAAGTTGTCCAAATTCAGGTCCTGATTCTGCAGAGAAAGCCATGTGGGCAGAGGGTTCTACCAGCGCAATTGTCTTTGTAGGTTCAGCTTGTTAAGGCTATTTACTACTTATTAAACACATGGGAGCACCACTGATACCAACAGGAGGGGTCCATGCAGTTCTAGGGAAGTATATGGTCCATCTGTGTCTTCTCTTAATAAAAAAAAAAAAAAAGAGAGATGTGACATTCACTTACCTGTGCTGATTGGCCTCCTCACTCGCCGTCTCTTTACCTCAGCCTCACTCTACACCAGTCCCTCCTACACTTCCTTCCATTGTCTTTCCACTTATCTTATCCTAGCCTAACAACTTCCACCCCCACGCCAAGTAAATAAATAATCATGGAACTAACATGAGCTAGCCACAAACTGATATGTTGTATGCTTTTCTCCTACCATGTGTTTGTCTTCAGGGCTGGACTGCCTACCCTGTTTATACAGTGCCTAGCACTATGGGGTTCTGTTCTTGGTTGGTCCCTAGGCACTACTGTAATCAACATGATTAATAATATTGAAGTGCTCTGGAACAAGCTATAGATCTGATCTTGAATTGACTTGAATGGTAGTTTTACAGGTGCAGCAAATATAAGATCAGGCCCAGTTATCAATTACTTGTTTCTGTTCATGTTTTCTGCTTTGGTACCAGTCCTCAGTGTTTCACACATAAAACGACAGAATGGTCTCAGGAGGCACTGTCCTTATTTACACCAAATAGCAATACACCACAAAGGAGTGGGGCCAACAACATATGCCAATCAGTTAGCACTTCATTTCATCCTATAGACATAACAGAGGTAATGTGCTTTGCTCTCGCTATGAACCAGGACACTGAACGAAAGATAACAGCCGGGGACTAAGAGATCCATGCAGAGCAATGCACTTTGTAACCCCTGCAAAAGGACCTGAGAGAGCATCTTCCTGCACCTGCTTCCCTACTCATTTTACACACAAATATGCACAGAGCCAACAGTTCTTATTTTCTGTTGAAAGCTGATGGTGACGCTTCTTTGCTCATGATCTTTAAAGATATCAACACCCTGCTCTCATGCCAACCTGTGTACTAGAAACCTAGCTCTTAATAAACTTGTCCTCCATTATTCGAACTGTGCGAAACTCCGTGGGGGTTCTGCAAACTTTATTTGGCTTCTGTTTGTTCGTGTGAGTTTGCACAACATGAGCTAAAATCTGTGCTGTACTGATTTACACCTGTGTAGGCCCACGGATTTCAGTGAAGAATTGGGACTCCTGCATTCCCTCTTTGAGATGTCAGGTTACAATGCACTCAACATTTTGCACAATTCTAAACATAATACTGTACAACAGCCATTAATCAGTCCTCCCAATGCTTCTATGCAACAGGCAAGTATCAACCCTATTATACAGGTGGGAAAATGGAGGCACATACATGGGTTCCTAAAGCCAGGCTCCATATGAAGGCTTCTAAGATGCTGACTACTTGCAGAGCCCACTGACTTCAGTTTTGCTGAGGAGCCTAACAACACCATTTCAACCCCACCTCTCCAAAAATACTATCCTGTCTTTACATCTGGAGTTTGAAATGAGTCTTATTCGTTAAGGACCCATCCAGTGTAGGATAATGAGCCTCATGGTTTCAGGGGCCACGGGAACTCTGTAAACTTCCTTTTGTCCAGCACTGTGGAGGATATGCCCTATTATGCATAGGAAAAGCTCTGTAATGACTGCATAATGCCAGGTTAGATATTCTGTGCCTGCCACCTTTTCCTCAGAGGTGAAGTCTGGCAAAACATCCAGCTAATCAGACATAAAACAATACAATATTCTCACTGATTCTGCTGCAGACAGGTGAGGCATTAACCTTCTATCCAACTACAGTGATTAATCTTCCATCCTCACCTTTAGGGAAGGACATGTCATAAAATAGCATTCCAAATTCCCTTGGATACATGCATGGCTGCCATTGGTAGTAAGAAACTATGTAGGTACGTCTGAAGGCATGTTTTGGCTCCTTAGTTGTGGAAAAGAGCTGTTAAACTTGTGGTGGGCCATCCGTTAAGCCAGCCGGCCCTTTAGAAAACTCTACTGCATCCCAAGAAAAGCACTGCACATTCTGTTAAGTGGGGCTCTCCAGAAAACACTTATTTCTTTCATGAGCAGGTATAACTCTGTTGTATTCTACAGCTTCCCCTAAGAAAAATGGAGGGGAGAAAAAGGCATACAAGGTAAGTTTTGTTCTGTTATACCAATTACTTCCATAGAGTAACCTGGTTTCCACTGGTGTAGCTGAGAACAGAATTTGGCCTTACATCTTGAAAGAAAAATGGTACTTTATGTCTACAACTAGAGGGGTGGCGGCAACTCTAGTATTAGTTATACATCTATGAGGTATTTACATGGTGTCTATTACCACAGTATCTGAGCATCTCCCATCTTTAATGTATTTACAATACACCTGTGAGGTAGTGAAGTACTATTATCCCCATACAAAGGAGGAAATGGGGTAGAAAGAAGCTAAATGACTTGCTCTAAGTCACACAGGAAATCTGTGGCAGAGCAGGGACTTCAATTCAGACCTCCCAAGGCCTGGGCTATCACACTAACGATTAGACCATCCTTTTCTTTAGTCTTTACCAATGTAGTCATTTGTCACTGAAGATAGCAGTAAGACTAGATGGACCACTAAACAATGTACAAGTGTAGGCATATCATTCAGTATATTTCTGTGGCGTGTTTGAAAAGCGCATCGAGCTATCTCTTGAGGTTAGACAAAAAACTGAGGCTGAAAGAGAATTCAGCTGGCTTGTGGCAGCTTGTAACCATATTTTTAAATAGGCTGACATTTGTGGGTCAGATCCATTTAAAAATAGGGCTTGAAAACTTTGCCATTAAGACAATGTTCGATTTCATTTAAAGGGCAGCCTGGATATGGGGGGGACAGGTGGCACTTTTACTCAGTAATGCCCTCATAGTTCATCTGAAACTGGAGCCCCAGGTGGCTGAGGTTTGAAAGCTACCACTTTCTAAGGCTTTGTCACAATAACGGGAATTTGCTAGACAAAGATGCACAAAATAAAATGCAATGTGGGCTGAGGCAGCCAGCTCATCTGCTTGAGGCAGGACCAGAAACCAAGCTTTAATGGAATGATTAATGGAAAGGGAGCGGCTTATAAGGACTGAAGGGGAACATTTCTCCTTCCAGGATGCTGCTTGGCCTGAGAGAGATGCTTTTAAAGATAATCCTGTAAATGTATAAACAGACAAGTAGACACTTGATCTTAGCATTAAACTGTTGCAATTGTCTTTATGCTGTGTATTTTCCAAAGCAGACTAAATATGGAAGTGTGTTTTATCTGTCCTCTGATCCAAAGAGTTGATGTGCAGTTATTTTGTCCCTGACATTCATATGTGAGAGCGGTAAAGATGAGAATGAATGCAACTGTCGCCAATATGTTTTTTATTTGGTCTAGCACTACAGATAAGGTAAGGTAAACATCACCATTTCCTTATATTGCGTATAACACTTCTTACATTCATTAGTAATAAGTCAAAGTTTCATGCAAAACAGTAGTGTACCCTAATAATTAGCCACGTGATTCCCTGTACAGTAGACCTGTCAGTGTCGCTGCCCTGTGGGAGGGGAGGAAGCCCGGACATTTCCAGACTTTGCAAAGGAGGAGAAGGGGTTTTCCTTTCTAGAAAATTTAGGAAGGGGAAAACCTAAACCCCTGTCTCCCCCCCCCCCCCCCCCCCAAACTAAATGCACAGATGGGCAGGAAAAGGGAAAAACAGGAGCTGAAGTGGAGAAGCCCGGCCAGGTTTGGTAGAGCCCAGGGTCACTGGTGGAAGGGTGCGGTGGTGGAGATGATAGGTGGGTGAGTTTCCCCAGAGAGAGGTCGTGTGTGTGTAGCATTAGCTCCTGTGTAAGTTCTGTCTCCCGCACTCACAAGCCTCCCACTGTTGGTTCACTTCTTTCATTTTACCAGTAAAACATAGTTGTCATGGGAGATTATGGTGGGAAAGGGAGAGGTGATCTCTCAGGAAGCTATGTCTCATGCAGGAAAGAGATCTTCCATGTGGCTCTGCATTCATTGTGGAGTCAGGGCAGAGAATGGAGCACAAGACTGATATGTTCATGGTGATCAGTGTTGCTAAACAGGTGGGCTGTTGCATTTTGTACCAGATGGAGCTTTGTTTTATCTATAATGGGTGGTTATGATAAAGCCTGGAGGTCATGAAGGTGTGGTCAGTTTCCCTAGCCAGTTTAAACAGGGAGAGTCACATGACAAATGGTTTAATAAAACCATATGTGCAAGTGTTGTATGGTAGAATGCCAATTAGCCACAGCTGGAGTCAAGAAGAAAGACACATCTTTGTGTGCTGTTGGAAAAAATGCCTATAAGTCTTATTGCTTCCAAGCCAGGTATTGACTGGGGTCAGTCCCAGAGGTTATCTAGTCCAGTGGTTTTCAACCTTTTTTCATTTGTGGACCCTAAAATATTTCGAATGGAGGTGCAGACCTCTTTGGAAATCTTAGCCATAGTCTGCAGACCCCTAGGTGTCCACGGACCACAGGTTGAAAACCACTGATCTTGTCCATATCTAGGTCTTCCTTTTCTGGTGCGAGGACTGGACAGCCTTTAGATTTGACACAGGGAAGCAAAGAGGAACATACAATACATTGCTAGGCTTTCCCATTACTTCAGGGAAACCTAACCTAGTCTTTCTTACTCATGATATCAGCAAACATACTACCGAGAAATTCTCTCCTTCTTTGAGGAACCCAACCACCCATTGTCTCTCCTCTCACCAGCTGGCTGCAGTCTTCAGGCTTCATAAACTGAGTCCCCTCCACTCTTATTTCTTACCTGCTGATTATTAGTCACAGATGAGGGGCCCTCCCTCAGGGCTTGACATTTTTGGCAGCTGTTGCAAAGGGGGGCTTATTAAGTCCCTGTCTACAAAGCAGATCATTAACCCTGGCCTGGCTCAATGTGGGACCATATTTTGGACTAGGCCTCACTATCACCCCATGTGAGAGACTAGAAGGGACTGATTTGAACTTTTGTGCATGGATGGGACCTGAGACAGTCAGCAGATCTCCACAAAGGCAAATGTCATGAATAAGTAAATTGTCCTAATGTATTGCTTGCTTGTCATTCCTCAGACTCCCCATAGAATGACCAAACATCCCCATGTTATCAGGGCCATCCCAATATTAGGGGCTTTGTCTTATATAGATGCAACTATACCCCCCCACAGCCTGAAAAAAAGTGTCCTGATTTTCACACTTGCTATCTGATCACCCTAATTCCCAATCACCAGGGTTTAATATTCACATGATTAGTATTAAAACACATGGCATTTAGTATTCACCACTCTCAAATCTGAATGATTGTCCATGCTCAGAGCAGCTGTTTCCTGGGTTTGGCCCATACTGATATGTATCCACAGTCTCCACTTGTTCTGACTTTGTGGGAACTGGATCGTGCTGGTAAAGCAAAGCTGGTTTGATGACACCACAGTCTTCTTGAATCTTTATCCCTGGATAAACAGTTCCTGAGATGTTTTCTGCTGTATGGGTACAGTTCTGAGGATTTTTTACCTCACACATGTTGTCACTGTACTTCACCACAGAGGGCTTGTAGGCCTGGTAGGATACTTTAGTAGTTGTAGTGATAACAGTTTGTAAAGCTGTAGCAGCTGGAGAGGGATTGCTACCATACCTGCAAGGATATTCCCCACTGTAGTAAGGGGGATTAGCATTTGCTTGAATCTGTCCATAATCACTCCTATCTCCGTAACCAGTTTTCCCAAAAATTTGTTTCAGCCCATTATGTCCACTATCGAAGTTTTTATCATGGGCATTCAATGAATTACCATTATACTGAAGTCCAGTCAAATTAAGGGGGTCTGTATCCACTGGGGTATTTGCAAAATCTTTGTAAAATGTTGGATATGAGCTGGAATTTATATAACTAGGAACTTCAAATTCATAGCCCCCCGGCCTAGGTAGAAAGATTCTTGGGTTAGGACACTTTTGGAATGGTGATGCCGTGTCCCCTTGGAAGCTGGCTGACTCATAAGTAGCTTTGTAAGGGTCTGTATTTTGAAATGCAGGGTAAGGCTGAGCTGGAATTGGGAAGCTGGTGTCTGTAATAATACTGAATTTTTCTGGGCCTTCCATGCATGACAAATGATGAATATTGTTGAAATGACCACTGCTATCATGATACCTTTTTGTCTGAAAAGAATATGAAAACAGGTCTTTGAGATCCAGAAATAAATATTGTACACATGCACACACAGCTCTATAGGTTTACTTGTATTATTGCTCATTGCAGCTTTGACAGCCTCTTCACTGCTTTAACAACCCCCTCTGCGCATAGGAGCAAAGCAAGCTGCTGTGGTGTCTTGTAAGGATTTTGTTATACCGTATGACTCACAATACATGGTTACACCATCTTTGTAATGAAAATGCAGATCTACAGTTACCTCCGAGTCTATAAGCTTCTTTTTCTGGGAAAGGTGAGAAGAGGACACTTGTTTCTTAATGGCACTTCTTCTTGCCTCTGTCTCCGATTTACTCTCTGGTCTAGGGTGGTCATGGACTCCTTTGGCCTGCAGTAGTGTTAACACATTCATAATTTGCTTATCTAAAGACATTAATAAGTAGGCAACTAAAGCTTATGGTTATTTATTATTTTATAGCACCCACGAGAATGCTCAGTGCTTCACAGAAAAGAGAGAAGAAAAGTGCATGCTCAAACAGCTTACAGTCTAAACAATGGACTTATTGCACAAGTGTAACATACACCAGGAAGGGGCATAGGTGCTGGAACTAGGGGTGTGGGGTGTGTGGCCACACTCCCTTGGCTTGAAGTGGTTTCCATTATATATAGGGTTTACAGTTTGGTTCAATGGCTCTCAGCACCCCCACTATACAAATTGTTCCAGCTCCCCTGGGAAGGGGAGACAGATAGAGGAGCATGTGTTATGGAGGTATGATGTCATGGTTACTCAGGTAAGCAGACAGATGTCTTCAGAGTTCAAATGTTTTGTGTGCTGTGTCTATTTTTAAACAACAAGGTAAAGAATTATTTTAATCAATGCTGTATACGTGAGTTTTTAGGCATGAACGAGGTGAGGTGCAGATGGAGGTTGAAGAATAGATTTTGAAAGGGCATCCCAAGCAAAAGGGACCGCACACAGAGAGCATGGAAATGTGGCAGAGAGGGTATCAAGGTTGGCATTTCGGGAAAAGGGGATTGGGAGTGGCTGATGTGGAATACAAAAGGGGACCAGCTCAGACATGTAGATGTAGATGGGATAAAGAGACTTAAGAACAAAGCTGGGAAGCTTGAACTTGATGGGCAGCATTATGGAGAGCCAGAGAAATGATACTAAGGAGAAGGTGACATGGTTGCAGTGATATGGGAGATTAATGATTTTGGTAACAGCATTATGGATGGGTTGGAAAGGGGTGAAGTTAGTAACAAAAGAAGACTGGGGAGAAGATTTCAGTGCAAGGTGTGAGATGACCTTAGCATGGGCCAGTAATTTAACCATTAGAGTGGAAAGGAGAGGGAGGTTGCAGATTAGTGATGCTGTGAAGAATTAAACAATGGGATTTGGTCACCACCTGCATGTGGGTGAGAAGGAAAAGGGAGGGAGGAGTCAAATATGACTCCAAAATTCTGGATTTGGATGAAGGAGAATACAGATGTTGTCCATGGAGCTCAGGAGTAGCTGAGAGGATCTGGGAGGAAAGATTAGGAGTTCTGCAGTTCAAAAATCTTAGTTCTGCTTCATAACAGCCACCATTAAAACAGTATACATCAGCTTTAAAGAGCTTGCACTGTACTCACTGACAAATGTTCTTTACTTTAAAAACAACTCTTCTCAAGCAGAACTGAAATGCATTCTGTAGAAGGACATCCAGAGTTGCTCTTCTGTTAAAAGGATTATGGTTCTATCTAAAACTTTCATTTCTCTACCTTTCTATAGTTGTGATTTTTGTCTTAGTTTTAGATCCTGATCCTCTTTGAAATCAATGAGACTATTTACATGCTTAAGTGTTTGCAGAAAAGGGCTTTTAGCTTGTTTAAAAAAAAAAATTGTAGAACCCTATCCAGATGATCACTATTGTAATATGAACCTATTGGTGAAGAAAGAATCCCCATGTGCTGAAATGATAAAAATCTGCTATAGGATACTATCATTTTGCTATTTAATTTATGAATGTTCATATTAAATATGGATTTTAATCTAAATGCTACTCAGGCCATTTAAGTTTTAAAAAGCAAACCGCACTAATGAGCCTCAGTGAAGCGGTCCCTTTAGATTTAGGCCCCAGTCCTGCAAACAGTTATGCTCATGCTTATCTTTTCTCACAAGCATAGTCCCATTAGCTTCAGTGGCACTACTCAGCTAGGTAAAGTTAAGTATAGGAATAACTAAAATAGTGTATAAAAATCTCCCTGTATTGAATAGAAAGAGTAAAATTGTTTTTAATCTGTGACTATTCTACTAAAGAAATATGCTTTTCAGTTTCTGCCCTTCTGTGAAGTAACAGAAGGGAATATTTTGGAACACACAGAAGTTTAGGGAACATGATCAGAGTAATCACATTTATCCAGTGTACCACACTAGCCAAGCTTTCCTTTCACTTTCCTCTTAATTCAGTAAAAGTTAAATATGAAGCATAAACCTCTGATGTTAATTCCTACACAGTGAATTAATCAAACAATCAATTAAATGAAAGTTCTTTTAATGGGGTAAAATCTAACCAATAGACATATTTAAATCCTGGTCAGTCCTTGTGCAGGCAAACCTTCCATTTTACTTGATTCCATACAGTTTATGCATGAAATTTAGCAGGAGAGTTTCTTCTTTAAGTAATATGGGATTCAGCCCATGTTAAGGGCTGGGAGTCTTGTCTGTGCAAGGACTACAGCATTAGGCCTTTAATGAAATTCTATTGTAAGAAATGTGTGAAGGAAAGAACAAGCCTCATGCTTGTAATTGTGTGTAATATTCATCAAGAGCTTTTATAAATCCATAGCAATAATAAGAAGTAAGGTAAGTTTAAGGACTATTTATATCTTACCTGGAAAAATATTGCCTTGCCATCAAGCCTCCAAAAGTTAGTGACTGGGTAGCCACTGTGTCCCCGGCAAGGAATTATCTCTAGCGCTGAGTTACAGTTTGGACAGACTTTCTCTGTGAAATCAGATAAGGCCAGTATTGAAGAGCATGGTTAAAATGGAGAAATCAGCTGAGAACACCGTCAGGTTCAACCACTCTATAACTGATCCTTCAATTAAACTCCAAATCAAAGTATAATACTCAAACAATATAAGGTACACTAAGAAGCACAGCTGAACTACCGTATATACTCGTTCATTAGCCCATTCGTTTATAAGCCAAGCCCCCCAAGATGGTTAGGTAAAAATAGCTAAAACTGTATGACCCTTTCATAAGCTGATCCTATATTTCAGGGGTCAGCAAACTTTGGCTCCCAGCCCATCAGGGTAAGCCGCTGGTGGGATGTTTTGTTTACTTGGAACAGCTGCAGGCACGGAGTCCCTCAGCTCCCTGTGGCTGCGGTTCACTGTTCCCAGCCAATGGGAGCTGCGGGAAGTGGCACACCACAAAACAACAATGTATTAGATATTCAATTCAATGATTCCATAGAGTTTAAAATCATCAAATTTTGGTGTAGACCCGTTTATAAGCCGACCCCCGCTCTTTGATGCGTCACTTTTTACCAAAAATATTCGGCTTATGAACGAGTATATACAGTGTATACTAATGGACTCGAGATGAATACTTGATATATTCACTTTGGACATCAGGGATGTTTAGATTTAAATCTGAGTCCATTATGTAGGCCCATCTCTGCTGGACCCTTTACCAGACACACACATTTTTGAAATTTGGAGCGACTGCTTTACATCCTCTTTGCCACTAATAATAAGAGCAGGATAAGCCAGCTCTGTCTGTGAGTGGGAATTACAGTAGGTTAATTTGGAATCCCACCCCTCAGACTTCTCTCACTTTGTTGCTTCTGGCGGGCCTTGTCACAGATAGCAGGTCGGAGCTGCAGCCTGGTACCATCCGGCAGCATGCAGTTCCTGGCACAAACCACCACTCCAAGGCAGGACTTCTTGAGGATCTGGCAGTTGTGGTTATTGGTGTTGCGCATGGCCCAGCCGCTGAGATGCCGCTGTGCATTCTTTTCCTCGACAGAGTAGATAAATCGCACATAGCCATCTGGCCACTCCTGGAAGCCATCAAAGTGCTTGGGCTCCTGTACCACAGTTGGGTTAGGGGAGAGGGGCAACAATAGAAAGGAAGGGGGAAGTGGAGACCAGCAAGAAAGAATGAGAACGTATTAACAGAGTACCTCAGCACAGTAAAAACTACTCAGTCTATCCTTTTTATCCTGTCCCATTATACATAACAAGAAGTTACCTGAGGAAGTTAAAGAGCAGTAAGCTTAGAACAACAAAAGGAAATAATACTGTCCTTAAAGCACAGCTCTATTCTAAAACATAATCCTGTAAAAATAACATTGTCGGGTTCCATGTCCAATGCCGCTCAATAACTCTAAATCAAATGTGCTCAATTTACAAGCAAAAAGAATTTTTTTAAAAAACTGCCAGCCCTGTAAACTCAATCTGGGTTGTGAGAATCAAACTGGGCTCCTTCCATCTTGCCCAACTCCACCAATAATAAAACTGTCTGTGATCAGTGACACCTTTGCGATAGAAAAACTCTTTGGTTTACACAGTTGTAACTGATTGGCCGGCAACAGGAACTTAATAAACAGTTTGATGCACAAGGACAAATAGAATCCAGCTCTCATTCTCTTATGCTGTACCCATTTCAGGATTTAGGATTTATAGATTAATAAAAACCAGAAATATTCTGAGTAAAAGTTTTGGTTATGTCACTATTTCTTATAATGTATTTAATAAGACTTGAATAGACCCGTCACCAAAATAATGTTAATTGATTATAAGTATAAATAATATATATTTGTGGAATATGCTCAATATAGCTTAAAAGAAGCATGTTTTGAAATTGGGATATTAAGACTTGCTTTCAAAGAGTTGCCAACCAAAATGTAATTTATTAGAAAAATGATAGAATGAAAGAGGGTTTTTTTAAAACTATTTTCTTTGTTATAGCCAGTAAAGAAAAGTAAGATCCTGATCCTGCAAAACTCAGTCATTTGCTTAACTTTATGCCTGTAAGTGATCCCCCAGTATACGCAATGGGACTACACATGTGCATGAAATTAAACTTGTCCATGAGTGTTTGCAGAATTGAAGCTCAAATGATTAATTGACAAGCTTTAGGGACTAAAAAATAGATTTTAAAAGAAACAAGCTATTGGGGGGCTAAACCATTATTTAAAAATCCTGAATGATGTATTAAATATTAGAATCCATTAAACCACTAGACAATTCAACAAACTTGTAAAACATTTTACATTATTTGAATGATAGACACCATCTGCTAACAAGGAGATGTCAAAGGCAGCTAAGATTTAAAAAGGAAAAATAAATAATTCATCCAGAGCTGTTCAAATCATCATCTGTCAAGTCCGACTTTTATTACTAATTGTTCTATAAGCAATGATGGACATCAAGATATTTAGCTCAGACACTCTGCTTCCTTCCCAGGATCTGAAGAAGAGCTCTGTGCAGCTGGAAAGCTTGTATCTTCCACCAACAGAAGTTGGTTCAATAAAAGATATTACCTCACCTACCTTGTCTCTATCAAGATATCATTTTACATTTGAAAATGGAAGTGTTTCCTCTCATTCATCACAACACTCAACTTCCTCAGAGGCTATAATGAAACTGTAATTCCAAAAAATATAAACTAAGCTCTTAAATTCATTATTTTTTTTCAATCCTGTGATTGTATTACTTTAGCCATGTGCAGGAATATATGATTTTTTCCCCTGTATTAGATTGAAGTACCTTTTACAGTTTCCAATTGCCTGCATAATTGAAGAGTCAAGCAAGGCAGTTTCTGAAAAATTTAAGGATTTGGAGAGAATGTTTTAACTTATGTTGTATCATAAGGTCCATTAGAGAAGATTTTTTGAATCACCAGAATCAATTTCTGATTTGCCAGATAAACCTACTGCGTGAATACGGAAAGCCTTAAAATTCTTCTCCATAACCCCTCTATTCCATGGAGCAATAAATGAGGTGAAATCCTGGCACCATTGAAATTGATGGGAGTTTTGCCATTGATTTGAATGAAACCAGGAATGCATACGTTGTCTTTTATAACAATGCAAATCAATGGTTTTAAACTCTCACTCTGTACTTGTAACTTGGACATTGAGGTCCTGATACTGCAAAAATGTATGCACAAAAGCAACTTTATTGAGGCATGGAATCCCAGTGAAGTAAATGTCACCTGAGTAGTCTCATTGATTTCAATGGGACTCCTTGTGCGAGTAATCTTTCGCAGAATCAGGCTCTTAATGCTCCATACTACTGAATTCTTCCTCAGCAGAAAACATTCTCCAAACCATTAGTTTTTGAATTATATAACAAAGCCTACTTTATATTCTTTAGAATCCAATCAAATACTGAAAGTTCTGAGGCTAAAAGGGATTTTGGGTAGGTAAAGTCAGGAAATCTCTTCTTCCAGCTTCATCCCCTGTTGCATGAGCTCTCATACTTGGGGGCGCAACCACAGCGTGCGTGCGTGTGTGTCTGTCTGTCTAAAACAGGTTTCAGGGAGGTTGAGACTAGCCTCCCTTTCTTTATAGCTAGGTGGGAAGAGGATCCTGAAACTTTGTTTCTGTTTTAACATTGGTCTGGGAACCCTTGAGAACCATTTCGCCACTGGACCTACAGTAATAGCTAATTTTAAACTTATTTTAAGGGGGGCTTTCTATGGCACTCATAAATGTTTTCTAATCACTTAAATATATATGGAAGTATCTGAGTATAATTATAAAGGATTAAAATATGACTGTCCCCCATCATTCTCAAGAAATCAGCAGTTGATATCCGCATGCTTAACAGTATGCCCCACCTTGTATTGAGCTGGGCGCTTCTGAGTACCTTTCGTAGGCTCTGTAGTTGGAAATCATGTCTCTTTCACCAACAGAAGTTGGTCCAATAAAAGATATTACCCTTGTCTTTCTCAGTCTATACCAGTCTAAGTAAAGTAGTCGATAAATATACAATGATATGACCAGGCACAAAACTATTCAAACATACACAGTCTATCTTATAATTTCTTGTTACCACAGAATTAAACTATAGCGATCACTCTGAGATCTCGTTTCTTTTCTGACAAATTTCAGAAACCACAAAGACCAAAACCATTGAGCAAACAAACATAGCAGAAGAATAATTTTGGTTTCTTTCCTTTACAATTTCAGATTCCTGGTTGTCTACATTCCGATTCCCCAGTCCACTTAACCTCACCGATCTAATTTGCCAATATGAGACAAACTCTGAGTTTTAACCAGTTTTATTAAAACCTTTACTCCGGAGTCCAGAATCTACGTCTCCTGTGCATGGGACTTCTCAGTGCCCCGAGGCAGCCACGGGACCAGGCTGTACAGTTCTGAAGCATGTCCTTGTTAGCTTTAAAGAAGTGCTTGAATTCTGTATAGGCAAATATTAGCTGCTCAGTTGGGGCAGTGGTCCCTCATTCATTCTGGGCTGGCTACAGCCGAGCGAAGAGCATCGCCGTGAGAGATCAAATCCCTGCTCCCCCAACCCACAGCAGCAACCACCTTTCTCTCCCTCCTACCTGAGGCAGTTTGGGGTCATTGATATCCCAGGTTAGCTTCATCCCGTAGGAGCACACGCAGTCCGAGTCTTCCAGGGGGCCCCTGGACATGTTCACCATCGGCTGGCAGGGAGCTGCCCCCTCTGCTCCGGGACGCTACGCAGCAAGAGTCTGAAAACGGGAGGAGGACTTAACAGACACCGAATGGCAAAGGAGAAGCGGCGCGCGGGGCAGCTACTGCTTGGCCAAGGCGCTGAGTTTAGCAGGCACGTGCAGTGCTCGCGCTTTGCCCTGTCCGGGACAGCGGTGCTGAAAGGAGCGGGCAGCTCCTGCTCCTGCTCCGCCCTTTGATTCCCGCTTTTATGCCTGGATGTGAGACAGTCTCCCGGCTTGCCCTGTCCATCTCCCTCCCACATAGCTGCTCTGTGTTAAACGCAGGAGGGGCGGGGGGGTTGCTTTGTTTCAAGGCCGACTCCTCCAGTCTAGTCACTGAGCGCGAAGGAAAAGTTTGGAAATCCGAGACACTTGAACACCGAGTCACTGGACAACCAGAGCCAGCCGCAAAGGCAAAAGGGGGCAGCAGAAGCACTACAATATTGCAAAATCAGTCCCAGTCCTCAAGGTCAGCGCGCAGGCCGCTTTGGTTTGTAATCACCCTGTGTTTAGCCAAGAGCGCAACCATCTCCACTGACAGGGCCGAATAACGGCTTACGGGTGATAGTCACACCTGGACAATTGGTTTTACAGTCCTCTCCAGGCGCACCTTCGAAGGGAGGCTTTGAATGCAGCGCCTATGAGTGGCAGGATGAAAACACGAAGCTACTTCCACAAGTATTTTATTTTTTATCTATTCTGTTTTGATACCAGGCTTAGGGCAAGACTAACTCTAAAACACAGCTGGAAGGCAAACGGAAAGGCGTTCCCCATTCACAGCACAGTCCTGAAATCTGGCAGGCACCTTTACTTGCATCAGTGGGAGTTTTTACTCCGATAAATAATGCAGAATGAATGAACCTCCGAAACGGTCCTAAAAGTTGACAACTAATATACTGCTACTGTATGAAATTTCATCCTCCCCCTCCCCGTCTGATTTCTAGAAATGAGACATGAAGGACAATAATGAGTTTAAGGCTATACTAAATAACCAAGATCACAGCTTGTCTCTCGGTTTTAGATCAAGCCTTATTCATTTGGTCTACAGTTCTGAGTGAGGCAAGTAGCAAGTGTCCAAAGTTTTGCCTCCCCAGTAAGACAATATGTTCTATATATTGTGCACACAGTGGTTCCGATCATGATTTATGTCGCGGAGGGGAGGCGGGGGGGGGCTTCTAAAAGTACCTGCATGCTAGAATCAGTGCAAAAGGCACGAGATTACATATGTGCAAACTCTACAGAGCTGCATTTTTGCTGATCTTGTAGCAAAAACTGCCTGATTCTTATCCAGCCCTGTAATTTCAGGAGGGCATGATACACCTATGCTCCTCCAAGCCTTCGGGTATGGTACATGGGAAGATGTTTCGATCAATCGCTAGGTTCTGAGTCTCCTCTCTAGCTACTGCTATCGAATTCAGCAGCAGCTAAAAACACTTTGTGGTTGTTTAAAATTCGGCACTACAAAAATAATTCCACTTCACTTTCCCCTGAGTTTGTGGAGTAGCTGCTGTTTACCCGCGTCGTGTGTGAAACTTGGAGTTCTATCTGCTAAACACGGCTGGAATCTACATTGCAAATCTATTTATCCCAAGTTCCATCCAGTCAAGCCTCCTAATGAAAATCAGAGAAGAATGGATGCAGGTGAAACATACTCACTTCTTCTCGGGTAACAGGGCACCAGAGCTATACAATAAACCACCCTATTTCAAGAACACGCATCAGCTGAAATCATTGTTTGACAATGTATTCCTTACTTATTTCCAAGCACAATTAAATGCAATAGTTTTCTTTTTCCCACAGTGCAGGTGATCATTTTTGTAGCTGCTGCGGGATACAGTTTGTAAAGGAACTAGGTCTGCGATTGCGGATATCTTCCTATTTAGCAGAGCCAACTCATCCTGCGATCGTTCCTCAGGCAAAATTCTCATGGAAACCGATGGGAATCTTGCTCGAGTGGATTTGCCTTTTCTGTTGTGTGGTTGCAGCTACTCAGAGGTTCCAGATGCAGGAACCAAGTTGCTGCTCATCTCCGCTGCAGTGTCCCCGAGACACAAAATCACGCAAGCGGCTGTCTGTATCCTCATTTATCCGGAGGTGCTTTCCGAAAATATAAACGGACACAGTACTAAAGGCCTAATCCTGCACCATTGAAATCAATGGGAGTTTTACCGTTGATTTCAATGAGTCCAGGATTGAACCTTTATTTTGCACGATATATCACTATTTGCAGCTTGACACAACTAGCACTTATTAAAGAAATCCAGATCACTAACCTCTAATTTCAAATATGTCTAAACAAGTTTGTTATGATCTGAAAAGACCGCTTGGGGGTGATACTTATAACTATGATGTAGCCTATTGTTCTTTAGCTTTATGCATATATACCAAAAAAACATGCTGCTCTTACGAATTAATTTGTTGTGCTATTCGTATTTGTGCCCTTTCTACACACACTTATTCGAAATGGTTACATTACTCTACATTACGAAATAAAATAACGACTACTTTCATCAACGTGTAGCAGCTTCTGCAGTGGAACTTGTCTGATTGAAGCATGACAATATTTGGTGTGATTTAAAGAAATAACTTTTTATTTTGACTCTTTCATTAGCGAACCTAATAAGTAAAACATTGTTGTCGCTTAATATTATGGAGATGTGGCAAGACATTGGAAGCCAGCTTTAGCTTTTAGCAGGGCCGCCCAGAGGGGGGGCAAGTGGGGCAATTTGCCCCGGGCCCCACAGGGGCCCCAACGAGAATGTAGTATTCTATCGTATTGCAACTTTTTTTATGGAAGGGGCCCCCAAAATTGGTTTGGCCCCCAGACCCCGTGAATCTTCTGGGCAGCCCTGTCTTTCAGCTGGAAAGAAATTGGACATCTGCGTTCCTACAGTACGTGAAAGGAGTGTGTGCCTTGCCACAGAATTTCCGAATCGCTGACTAGGTTCCTCTTTCGTTCACCTGTGAAATATACAAAATGTTCGCCTTAATTTAATAGAAGTTCCCTTCTTCCTTTACATCGGGAAATAAATCCTGAAGCCAGCAAGGGTCCCGTTTCTCCTCTTCTGCTCACAACGGCACCCCCCCAAAATCCCATTAACTACTTTGTTCAACTGTTTAGTGTGTGTCCTTTTAGCTGTATAAAACTTTGGGGGTTGTGTAATATTTTTCACACAAAAATAATTGCGATCTGCAAGGAGACTCTTCCTTCTCCATTGCAGAAAAGGCCCCGGTTCCCTCCCTTAATGGATTCAAGAGACATTTTCTTTCCTGAAATCTGACAGAGATTAGGGAAAGAATTGTAATGCCTGCATCTGTAATTTTCACTCCATACATCTAAAGAAGTGTTTTTTTTACGCAGGAAAGCTTATGCCCAAATAAATCTGTTAGTCTTTAAGGAGCCACCAGACTCCTTGTTGTTTTTGTGGATACAGACTAACACGGCTACCGCTTGATACTTGACACGTTCAGCATAACCTTCCCGGGCTGGAATTGCCAGCGGTAGCGAAGCATTTGTAGCAGATGCCAGCCATCTTTCCACGGGCAAAACTCTCCAGTGAAGTCAATGGTGTTTTTGCCAGAGTTAAGGCTCATAAGAACGTTCTTTCTTAACCAGGCAATTTCCACACGCCAAGAAATTGACGTCAATAGCAAAGCGCCCATTGATTAACGGAAGAAGGGCTGGATCCAAAACAATGCGGGTCAGAGAGCCCCTCCTAGCCCCACTTGGAGAAGTATTCGTTGCAGTTTCAACTGTCCTGGGAGGGAGGGAAGGTCAGTTGTCTCTAGTGCTAGTGGCTTTAGAATCGTGGAAAATCCTCTCAGGGGACCAAGCAAGTTCACGGCCGATGCCGTAGGGAGCCCAAGGAAAAGTTATTGGTGTCTGAGTCTGCCCTAACTTTACAGCAGAGCCCCTTGTACTGAGGACCCAATCCCCTTGAGATGGAATGTCAGGGGGAGAAGCCTTCAGAGCAACTCCATCCACAGGGAATGCCCTGAGACGTCAGGCACAGATTGCCCTGGGCTCCCGTGGATTGAGCTGGGCTGCGGGCCAGACGCTTTGTTAGGCGGCTGAGGGGACTGAGAAGATCTGTCCAGGAAGGAGTGGATCGTTAATTCCTGTTGGTTTTGGTTTAAATGTCAAGCACTTACTCGCCCTCGCATGATCATATCATTGAAGGGAAGCACTGAGCAGTCATTCAAAAGAACATAATGCTACAGAATGGAAGTGCCCGTGAAAATGTGGCGAGACTGTTCTCCCTGCGGAGCACATATAACAGGTGAAATAGTTGTAATTAAGGCGCGTGGTTCGCCACTGCCTTGCGCCCCTGGAGTCATTTGCACCTGTGCAAAGTGAATGTAAAACCTATTGTCAGTGTAAGTGGAAAACTCTTATTTGGTAGCATTTTTACCACTTTCCACAGGCGTAATCAGGCCCAATGTATATTTATTTTACTTAAAAAAAAAAAACACCCCAAAACAACTTTTCAGGCGCCTCCTGAATAGTTTAAGCGGGCTCACGTGTTATTTATTTAGTATCAGATTGAAAGAACACAATCAATTTGGAAATAGTCTGCAAATTTTGTATTTAGTATAGTTGCACGTGGCCCTTAAAGTTTCTAAAACTGAAAGATTAGCAAAAATATTTTCTCATCTTTTTCAGTTTGTTTTCTTTGTGTAGAACCGGTTTCATTGTTTCTCTTCCTAATCAGTTCAATTAAACACCTGCATAAATTTACTTCAACATTGGCTTCAATGGAACCCATATAAATGAAGTCAGGCACGTGCTTAAAGTGTTTTCAAATCGAAGGCTTTGCTCCTACAAAATATTTCATGGGTTTGATCAGTAGTTCTTCAGAACCAATATAATTACAAATCCATGGGCCTCTTCCGCCAATTAACTGCTGGGAGTACTCCGTATGAATGAGTAGTCCCATTGAAGCCAAGGATTGGTGTTTAGGCTCCTTGTTCTGGAGTTGGTTGCATTGTAAAGGCTAGTGCAGTAACATCTACATGAGCTCTCTATTGTGCAACTCTCCCCACGCGCAAGACTCAGTTAATCAAAACCTCTGTAATTGCACAATTAGTAACCTACTTTGAGATACTGCTGAATTCATTACACAGAATTGCCATGCTTCCCCCATATAACAAGTTTGCAAATCATTGGTCAAATCTTGTAGTCCTACTGCAGCCTCCATGTTCCTCTTGGCTTAGCGGAGGGGAACCTGCCCCCAAATCACACACCCCTACAGTGGAAGGGAGAAATACCCCTTCAGTTCTTGCCTATTCTCTTCCCTCCCCGTGGAAACCAGCCCTCACTGTAAGTTCTCTGTGAGGAGATCTCTGTCCCCAGCTGCAAGTTCCCTGCGATGCAGATCCCGCAGCGTGCTCCCAGAAGCTTAGCCCCCCGGGGTTGGTCTCCAGTCCTACCCCTCTGGAGGAGCGTAAAGCGCCATGCCCGCTAGTCAGGCTGGAGATACGCTCAGTAGCGAGAAGCGCCCTCAGATCTCCCAACGCGGATTCTCTCTGGGCTCCCCTTTCCCGGGACTGGGTCCCTGTTCCCTCGAGCGAGGCAGGGGGCGCCCCGAGCTCCATAACCAGCTGCACCTGGGCAGTACACGAGGGCTGCTCGGCGTCTCATTAAGGGTGCAGCTGGGTGGCTTATGGTCGCCTCTTCCCTTTTACGGGGATTTGCACCATGTTGAAGGTAAGTGAGCGGTGCCGGAGATCGAGCTGGGGAAATGGCCTTGTCCCTGCCCCATGGATCAGCTTCTCTAGTTCCCTAGCTGACTGTGGCTTATATTTCTCCCTCCAATCTCTTCTCCCCCTATTCCTGTTTGGCGGGGCGGGAGGTGTTCGTTCTCTCTCTCCTTCCTCTTCCCACCTCTCCATGGGGCTGTCCCTTGCCTCTTGTGGCAGGTAAAGGGGAGTCTTACTTCTCCAAGTCTCCTCCTCTCAAGTGCAAAAGGGACCGGCCTTCTGCCCTGGGCCCCTCTCCAATTCCCTTCCTTTGCTCTTAGTTCCCTTTGCCTAGGAAAGGGGCTCTAGTTCTGCCCAGACTTATGTCAGGTTCCCTGCTCAACTGGGACTAGTCCACACTCAAAACCCAGGGTTAGGTCACCTTAAATCTAAAGCCAGTTTTATTCTCTAGCTCTAACTGGCTTTAAAATCGATTAGCACATCGCCCCCAACCCTCGGTGTCTATCCAGTGGTATGGTTTTAAGGTCTGATCCCTGTTGTTCATCCCTTTCAAATCATACTCTTCTTCTCTCTTTCCCCCGCCCCTCAAAGGCAACGAAGGATCCTTGTAGGCATGCTACCCCACGCAGTTTTAACTGCAACTTTGTCCCCCGGCTCTCTTGGGCTGCGCTATAAGGATGTTGATTTACCATCTCATGTCCCCACTGCAAAGATCTGTCTCTGGTTAAACAAAAATATGGTACAGGAACCATGGTGTCAATAAAGGCTATTTATGAAATAAAAACTATCCCTCAATGTAGTGTCTAGCCTTTGGTGTGACCTAAAGGCCAAAAGTTTTTGGTTCTGTAAGAAATCAGGGGAGTGAATTCCAGAGCCGAAAGCTCTTCCCTGTTTGTCCTTGGATATTAAAATCTGCTACTGAATTCAAGAGTCCCAACTGCTGTGATGATGGGGAAAGGGAGGGAGGAGAGAGCCACTGGTAGCCAGAGCTTGAGCCATTTTTACTTTCCTTTGGAGTCTCAGCAACAAATCTCTCGTTTATCTAGTTACATACTATCCGGAGTATTCTGGTAACTCAGTGCTTGATTCTTTCTCTTAAGTAATTAATAATAATTAATAAAATCCTGATTAATGCTTTACTAAGGAAACATCACATGTACAAAAAGGGCTCTGTTTAAAGTTCGTGTAAGTCAGATGTTCATTTATTAGAAGAAAAAAACCTTGGTGCTGTAACACACTGGAACTAACGTCCTGCGTTATTCCTTAGCCATCGCTTCTCGGCTCTTTAGAGCTAAGATGAAAATACTGGGATTACTTGCCTCAGTAAGGGTTGCAAGATTGATCCCTTTGTGGAGCATTTTCTTTCTGCTGATGAATGGAGCCACCAAAAGGAAAAAAACAAACCAACATTAGAATGTCACTGTGGCTGTATCGTTTCTTGAATGCTGCTAAGGATTCATCTGGTCGGTTAATTTCATCATGTGTTACAGAAACAAGGCTTCTTCTAAGGAAGGTTTACTTTCTTTTTCTGGCTTTTATTTTTTAATTAAGATTTCTGTAGCGTTTAGAGCAAAATTTAAATATGGATTCATTCTGTAAATGAAAGTTTACCACTATTTGGGAGATGGTAACTATAAAACTTACCTTGGTTCTGTAAATAAGTAACAAGACTTTTCTTCCACATACATTGGTTGTCTTTGTTTTGGTGGATTCTTACAGTTCCAACTGCTGTAGTTTTCCCTCCCCTAGTTGTGGAAACTCTTATGATGGAGCTGAGGCTGGGGAGGGAATAATTGAATTTGGAATTTTTGGTTGTAAAACTGAATAGTTGCAGAGTGATCTGTAATGGAATGAGAACTTGGCTTGCCATATTTATAATTGTGTGTTAGTGATTTAGTTATTACTTTTAAGCAATGGTCATCTGACAGATGGGGAGAAATTTTGAAATAGTGTCTTAAAAACATGCAAGTAAAAATAGTTGATCAAAAGAGATTTTTATAACAAAGTACATTTTTTCACTTTTTGAGCAGCAATGAGTGCCTTTTTCTCCCTTTTCATTTAAAGGAGGAAGAAAGTCAAGAACAGAGCAGTGAGATAAAGGAAAACATGGCATCCAGAACAGAATACTATGTAAATAACCCTCTCCAAATTTTCACCTTCTTTTGAAAGCCATTACTGACATGACCTTATATACATTAATTTTCAACATACTCTCAAATTCCTAATTTTATGTGGTCAAAGAAGTGAATACATAATGACATACATTTTCCATTTCCATCAGTTTGTATATTTAATAGAACAGTAGTCCGCAACCTTTCAGAAGTGGTGTGCGGAGTCTTCATTTATTCACTTTAAATTAAAGTTTCGCGTGCCAGTAATATATTTTAATGTTTTTAGAAGGTCTCTTTCTATAAGTCTATAATATATAATTAAATGAGTACTTTACATCAAACAAATAAGGTTTTTAAAATGTTTAAGAAGCTTCATTTAAAATGACATTAAAATGCAGAGCCCCCCCAGACCAGTGGCCAGGACCCGGGCCGTGTGGGTGCCACTGAAAATCAGCTCGCGTGCCGCCTTTGGCACACATGCCATAGGTTGCCTACCCCTGTAATAGAACATTTAGCAAGAGGGCTAGTATGGTATGAGCCAAATGTAGACCCTAATCCTACAGTTGGGTCAGTGCTAATGAGTCCATCTGATGTACTTGGGTGGAGCTGTGTGTGTGTGTGTGTGTATATATACACACACACACACAAATGGGCGATGTATATTAAAAACAGTGTTTTCTAAAAAAGTAAATTCTTAAATGGAGATGACGAAAGTTAATTTTGGTATCTTATAGCAGTATTTACAAGTCAAGTAGGTAACTGACTCTCAACTTCATCTTTTGATTAGAGAATGCTAAGAAGTGATAAAATTAGTTATGAAATGGCTGAGTAGAGGAATTATGAATATCCACTCTCTGAAAATCAGGTTCTTTGAAGGTGTCTGAAGTTAAATGCTGAAAAATTGAAACATGCCAAATCACTAGTCACTTTTGAAAATTTAGGCCCATGTTTTTACAGGAAGTGTATACAGTTAAAAATCTAATGCTTTAATTCTCATTGAAAGTCCCCTTCTTCTCTCTCTCCTCCCCCCTTCCTCCCCCCCCCCCCCAAAAATAACAAGCACTGTTATAATAGCTTTAGGTGGGAAGATAAGCTATGTTTATGAAATATAAATTACATTTTTTTAAGAATAAAGATTATTTTCAAAGTGATCATTCTTCATGTTTTTCCTCCCAGCTTGAATCACTCATAACTGATGCTTTTAAGGGAAAGGGATTTCAGAAAATAAATGAACTGTTTGAAGAAAAAGAAATTTACCCTCCTCAAAAATACAGCAAACAATTGTTTAACCAACTTGACAAAGTGTTGAAAAAGGCAAGTTGGCTAACTTATACTGTATCATTTTAAGACTCAAATTAAATAATTAACATAATTGGCTAAGATAGTAATCAAAATATGGTGGAAAATGTTTTATAGGAGTTGGACAAGAATGAATTCCAAAATGTTTCCTTGTTGTTGAAATGCATTCAGATGTACTTTAAAAGTGATCCTCAAGAAGGGGCAAGCTTGCTTATTCAGCAAGGGCTGATACCAAAGATAAGTATAATATTCACATTTAGTTCTGTAATCAAATGACTGCAATTTGTTGAGATGGGATTTATTTATTTATTTTATTTTTTTAGAGAAAACATTAGAATGTGACTTAGCTGTTCTGAAATCAAATCCCAGGGATCCTTTTTAATGGATGAAATGAACTAGGTCACCAAACTGAGTAGGGCTTTTTTAAATTGCTTTGTCTTCAATTTCAGTTAAATGTTACATTTGTTTTGCATTGCTTAGAATAGAAGCTAATGACTTTTATGTAGTATTTAAAAGAAAGCAATCTTATTTTTAAAAACTCTGTATAAACAATGTACTGAATACTCACCGTTAACCAGGTTCAGAGGGACAGTCTGCATGTGAGCTGAAATTGTTTCTTTCCTTGCCCACTTCCTTTTAGATCCTGCAATGTGCAATCCACTGTTGCAGGCTGCCCAGGTAGCTTCTGCAAAGCCCTTACACGCACCTACTACAAAACCTCTACAGAATCCTAGATCTCCCTGTAACCGATACAGGATGGAGAGATGTCCTTTGTGTATTATTTCACATAGTTTAACAGCATTGCTTTATAAAATGAGATGTTGCAAAACCATAAATTGAGAATAAAAAATAAATGGACTTCCTCCAGAAGAGTTCCCCAATAGTTATAATGTCACCAGCATAGTGTGTGCTGGAGCATCACAGCAGAGCAGGGGTCAGATGCAGTGGGGATGTAGATTTCATGAAAGTCAGAGGAAAGGTGAGTTGCTGAAAAAAAGAAACTGCTGCTCATTGTTACTTTTTTCTTAACTAGAGGAGGCAATAATAACACAAAGGACTGTTAAAAAGATGGGATTCTACTAATTTCACTTGCAAGTGACCTTTAATGCAGTGTGGTTCTGCTAAGCTCAGTGATCAAGGAATCTTGTGTGTTTGTGTAATGTATCTAGCCACTGATGCACTTGAGGTGAAAATCCATTCAACTGAATCATTGTTAGCCATCTCTGCTTTATTCATTTATTTTAATTTTTACATGGTATCTTGGTTTGAAAGAGCAAGAGAATTTTTGATCCTCATAGAGCCAGCACAGAATAAATCTCTGCTGAGACTTGTGGAAGATTTCTTTGACTCTGCGTTGGTAAGTACACAATTCAAAAATCAGTTTGCTTTCTTCAATGGAGACGGCCCCCTACTAGAAAGGCAGTTTGTTTATTCAGAGCACCACCATTGCAGAAAAGAAACACAAGAATTTGCCTTAAAAAAAAATGAACACCATTTTTATTTTAATAACTCAACAAACTTAGGAAAAAAAGACACCTAAGGAAACTTTTGGCACCCTTTTGTTGTTTCTTGAGACATAAATCTGAGGTAAAGGACTGTTGTTGCTCAAAAAAGCACATCAACACAGAATTTGCACAGTGGTGTTATGCCTTTTCCTTGAATGCTCCCCTCACAAATGTGTTCCAAATTTTGAGATGTTCCTAATGTGTAATAGTGATTTGAAGGGTTAGAATTGTGTATGAGTATCTCGTACAATCCTAGGTAGTCAAGGAGGCATCTCTTAAAAAGCCCCCCCCCTTTAAAAAAGGAGATGTGACAACGAGGTGGCTATGACTAATTTAGATTTTAATGCATGTTAGTGCTCATTTTTATGAACAGGTAGTTGTGCCCTGATGGGCACCCTATCTAATACTTCTAGAGTAAGTTAAATGTACTGTCTGTTGATCCCTTTAACCATACCTGATGGTTGGGAATTTTCCATCAATGTTTTTTTGATGAAAACATAAATCCTGCAAAATAACAAAAATCAAAATTTTCTAGTGGATTTTTTTTGACACTCTTGTACTTCTCCTCTCCCAGAAATGAAAAGAAAATATTTCATGTCAGGCTGATCCAAATTAAAACATTTTGGTTAGTCAAATAGAATTGAAATGTTGACCTAAGCCAAAATGAGACATGTAATCTGTCTCCCTGAGCTGCTGCAATGCCTCATGAAAATTGTAGTGAAGGTGACTGATGCCCCAGTCTTCCTTTCTGGTTTGCCTGGCCAGACTACCATGGTCTCCACTTTTCTTTAACTGCCATAACATAGAATGGGAGTCCTGTGATCACAGTGAATAACCGAAGATATAGTCTGGCCATTCAGGGAGAGACAAATTTAATCTTGAATAAGGGCTAAACAAAATGTTTCAGCATTATTGAATAGACACTTTTCTGAACATTCCACTCCACACAAAAACAAATTGACTTTTCATTCGCCAATTTAGGACAAAAACAAATGTTGAAATATCAGAATTTTCTGTGGTTTAGAAATTTCTATCTTCAATCTGCTCTAATTTCTCTTGTTTTCATTGCAAATGTGATTAAAGTAATTATTAAGCTTTGCGGTGCTAAGGCTTTGACTATCGGAAAAGATTTTTTTCCCCTTCTTTCTTTCTTTCTTTCTCACCCCCTCCCCCATTATTGAGAATTGGAAAGTGGGTTGTATAAGCGATCTTGCAATATATGTGTGTATAGACGTCGTACCCTATTTTGCTGTACATGAGCTGAGCTGTACAGTGAAGTCTACATATCAAAATCTGTTTTGAACACAGTAAATTAGCAATTGCAGGTAATCATAATTGAAGTCTTCCTATAATTAAGACATTTTAAAAGATACTTTGGCAGAGCTAAATTGTCTTGTTCAGGGCTCTAATAAAACCAGAAGTGGAATTATATCCATAATTTATGCACGATTGGAAATGGAAGGGGCAATTACTATATTTTAAAAAATAAAAATACATAATTACATTATATTCTGGTTTGTCTTCCTATCCTCAGTTTAGGTCAGTTCCTTTTGTGTTCCTTCATTTGTGTCCATTCATAAATTCCAAGGCCAGAAAGGACTATTGTGATCTAATCTGACCTCCTGTATAATACAGGCCACAGAACATTCCCCAAAATAATTCCCAGAGCAGATCTTTTTAGAATAAACCCCCAATCTTGACTTTAAAAATTGTGAGTTATGGGCAAGCCACTGTGACCCTTGGTGAATTGTTCCAATGGTTAATTACTCTGTGTTAAAAATGTACGCTTTCTTTTCAGAATTAATTTATCTAGTTTCAACTTCCAGCTATTGGATTATGTTACAGCTTTCTCAGCTAGATTCCAGAGCCAAGTGTTACATATTTGTTCCCCATGTAAATACATATAGACTGTAATCAAGTCACCCCTTAAACCCTCTCTTTGTTAAACTAAACAGATGAGCTCCTTGAGTCTAATCCCTATGAATATGTCTACACAGAAATGAAATGCCCATGGTTGGCCCATATCAGTGGACTTGGTCTCATTCAGTGGGGCTATAAAATTGCAGCATAGACGTTCAGGAGTGTGCTGGAGCCCAGGTGCCCAAAGTCGAATGTCTACACTGCAATTGTATAGCCCCGCAGTCTGAGCTCCACGAGCCCAAGTCTGCTGACATGGGTCAATGGTGGATATTTTATTGCAGCGTAGACTTACCCTATAAAGCATGTTTTCTAATCTCTTAATCATTCTCGTGGCTCTTCTCTGAATTCTTTCCAATTTATCAACATCCTTCTTCAATTGTGAACAACAGACCTGAACACAGTATTGCAGCAGTGGTCCTGCCAATGCTATATACAGAGGTATAATAAACTCTGTACTCCTACTCAAGATTCCCTTGTTTATGCATCCCAGGATCTCATTAGCTCTTTTGGCCACAGTGTCACCCTGGGAGCTCACCATACCCCACCCCACCCCTCCGTGGGATCACACTAGAAACACACTTGTTAAATGATCGTTCCCTGTCTGCAGTTACATTTTGAGACCTTCATTTAGGCAGTTTTTAATCCATTTAATGTGTGCCATGTTAATTTTATATCATTCTAATTTGTAATCAAAATGTCATGCAGTACCAAGTCCAAAGCCTTACAGAAGTCTAAATATATTACATCAATACTATTACTGTTATCAACCAAGCATATGATCTTATTTAAAAAAAGATATGAAGCTAGTTTGACAGCATCTATTCTCCATAAACCCATGTTAATTGGCATTAATTGCATTACCCTTTTAAAATTCTTTATTAACTGAGTCCCATATCAGCCATTCCATTATCTTGCCCAGGATCGATGTCAGGCTGACAGGCCTATAATTACTCAAGTCATCCTATTTTCCCCCTTTTAAAAAAAAAAATGACACAACATTAGCTTCTTTTAGTCTTCTGGAACTTCCCCAATGCTCCAAGAATTATGGAAAATCAACATTGATGATAAAGTGAGCTCCTCAGCCAGCTTTTCTAAAATTCTTGGATGCAAGTTATCTGGACGTGGTGATTTAAAGAAGTCTAACTTTAGTAGCTTCTGCTTAACATCCTCCAGAGCTACTAGTGGAATGGACAAAGCGTTGTCATCATATATGATGATATCATCTTTTCCCCCCCCCAATACAGAACAAAATATTTAATACTTCTGCCTTTTCTACATTATTGTTGATAATCCTACCATTTCCATCTAGTAATGAACTGATACCATTGTCAGGATTCTGTTTGTTCCTAATACATTTTAAAAACTCCCTATTATCACTAACTCTGCTGGCCATAAATTCTGATTTATATTAATTACTATCAATTTACCCTTTCTTCCATTTGTTATATTATTTTATTTTTAAAAGCAACCTTCACTTCCCCTTTAAACCAGGTCAGTTTGACTTTCTAAAACTACTTAAATTTCCCCCAGAACTTCAGATACTGTTCAGATATCAATGTCTTGTTATGACATTTAGCACTATACCATACAAGTTTCAATTGTGTTTATATATACAAATAGATGGCAAAAATAACCCTTTTCCCACTATGGTTTGGGTTTTCAAAGGAACCATGTCTAAGGGAATTAGGCACCCAACCCTCCTTGACGTTTATGAGGACTCCATTAAGTGCTTCTGCAAATCTCAATATATAAGTTTTAGTGAACAATTTTAATTAATGTAACTGCAGCTTCTGAAGGGTTTATCTGGATGTAAATTTGAAGTTAGTGTCTCAGAAATGCCAGTGAGGGGTGAGTGGGATGGTGCTGGCTGCATAAACACATAGCGGTTCACTTTACTAACACTGTTTATTATTACTGTATCCAGTATGTAATCCAGATTCCCCTCTTTCTTTCTCTCCCTCCCCTCCCCCCCCCCCGCCCCAAATCAGGTCATTTGCAAATGCAACAGTGAAGGTCAGTAATTTCCCAAATACTTTTATTCTGCACATGTCTCAGTAACCTTTTCTTTGTATCATTTTTTTAAAAGGGGGGAAAAATAGATCTTATATGAGTAAGAGTTCATCCAAAGCCACATGTATAACTATTTACAGGAAATTTTACTGTAACCTGCAAATAAGAGTGTTAAACCTTTTTAGTAACTATTGGGATATACTGAGAACATGTAGCCTTGCTAGTGCTACAACTAAAATGAAATATTTTCTTTCAAATTGTTGGTAGTAAGTAATTAGCTTGTTCCAAGGTAAATGGTATTCATGAAATGGGTTTAGTATAGTCAAAATCCTGATGTTGTTTTCCCCCACCTCCTCCACAAGAATATTTTTTTAAAAGATCATTTGCCACTGAAAATGGCTGTGTAGTTTTTAATTTGTCTGTGTATAGAAACTAGAATTCTGGGTTAATAAGAATTGCAAAAAGGAATGATCTATATGGGCATCCCCATGGAATAAGAGATAAGTTGCTTACTCCTCTTCTAGCTGCTATTTTTAAAGCAGAGGAGAAATGGCATTATTCAGAACATGCTTGTCTAATAGCCTGGTCTACACACTTTTTGGATCAATTTAACTAGTTTGCTTAGGGGTGTGATTTGTCTACTTAAATAGTTAAATTGGTACAACCCCTCTAGATGGGTGCAGTTATAACTATATAAAGGTGACTTCTATCTGAATAGCTTATTCCCCTTACCATGTAGAAAGCCCCCTTATACTAGTATAACTGCTTCCAGACTAGGCGATTGTACTGTTTCAACTATACTGATGTAGCTAAAATAGTGCAATTCTGTGTGTAGACAAGCCTTAAGCCAGATGTAAAACTTTGACTATTCACCTAGGAAAGAAACAGTTGCTGGATTCATTCTTACCTGACCTAGGACAGCTAGTGACTGAAACAAAGGTTGGCTGTGCACTTCGGCAGGAGGTGAGACTCAAATGAGAATACAAACTACAAATGTATGTAAATTATTTAAAAAAACAAAAACAAAACCCCACACACAAACGTTTTAATGGCTTATTTCTCCTCTTCTCCATATTGTCTCTTTCCCCCATCTTTCCTCCCTTCCCCCCCCCCACACCTCTACAAAAAAATCCCTGCAAAAAAGGCTTTGAGGACTCTGAACTCCATGCTGGACAGTGTACCACGGGAAGAGAGAAGAAAATTTCCTATGTCTGAAGAAATGTGTTCGCTTACGTAAGTATCTCTACAGCAACTGTAACATTTGTTGCAGCAAGAAAAGCATTTAGTTATGGGGTGTAATTTTTTTTTTTTTTTCAACAATCTGAGGCCATAATCTATAGATAGAACCTAATTGGTGAAAAGCTGATGGATTGTACAAGTATGGATAAAAGTTGCAAGCTTTTCATTTTATTTTAATGAGTGGTTGCACTTTTGTTCAACTTTATAGAAAAAAAATGTATTTTTTACTGTCCATATGCTTTGAATAGATTAAAATGGAAGGAAAAAACATTAATGGATTATGTTGTTTCAGGAAAGATCTGGCAAAAACAATTCTGGAGGTTGGTGGTAAGAAATACTTAGTCATTATTTTCATGAATTGAAGCTCTTTCCCCTAAAATCCCTAATGAATTGTTACTTTGTTATACTTCATATTGTATTTTTAACTTTTTGAATAGGATTGTTGAGGAAAATAAAAAATTAAGATGAAATATATTTTAGGACAAATTCATTCTTAAACCAAAAAGCTACTAATACTGACCTTAAAAACACTCAAGTAATTAAATAGTAGGAAAGGTTATGCTGAGGTACAGTAAGTCAAAACTGAACTGGTGGGAGATCAGCGTCAGGTGGTAGCATTTTGTTCTGTTAGCCTGCTAAGTGGTTAAGAAGTCCATCTTCCTGTTAACATTTTAAAAATAAAACTTATGAGTTTCATCTGTTTTTTCCCAATATAATAGCTTTGACCAAGTAAATAATATAAATGTAGATCATAGCCTTTCTCTGTAATAACAGCATTTTGAGGTATCTGTGTTTTGGTAGGTGAAATAACAGCCCTAAGGAGTTTTGGAGGTGAAGTCCTCTTCCTTTTTACTTCAGGGAATGTCTCCAGACACTCATGCACAGAGAGTTAACAGTGCACGATAATTGGTTGAATAAAATAAAGGGACTATATAAGATCTCAAAATAGCTTGTGATATTTTGCAGGACAGTTTGGCTTTTGTCATCACTGAATCAAAGCACCAGCTTCTTAGGATAAAATTTTATGCAGTGGGCTGATATTCATTAAACCATCATATTAACCTTCTGGTTTTTTGAGGGACGCTTCTATTCTTGTATTTATCACATGTAGATTATGACCTTCAGGTTGCTCTTTCGGAAGCACTGTGTAGGCTGATAACAAAAAAATGGAGGGATGACCTTGTTCACAACTGGTTTGAAGATGATTATCTTGCTGAAGCTTTCAAAGAGATAAAGGATAGAGAATTTGAGACGGTAAGGGTCCTTATTTTGAAAACAAAAACTGACAGTTCTATATAGGGGTTAGTTTCATATGGGTTTAGTATATAAAGTTCCTGATAATGTCAAAGAGAAGTTTTAATTTCCTTGTAAAAAATTGGTTCAATTACCTTATGTTAATACAATTAATGACAATGTATCCTTCAGTAAGCTGAAGAAGAAATTTCATATTGTTATGATTATGTACTTTTTTTAATGCTATTTATTTAAAAATATTAATTACAAAATAGAACTAATCACCTGGAATAGAGGCTACAAGAACAAGTACAGTTGTGCCTTGCTTTCTCCTTCTTCTTACACCAGACCTTCTAAAGTCTGATTTAACTGTATGACCAGATTCTCACAACCCTACTTCTTAAATAGTCCTAATGCGAGTAAGATGTGACTCACTGTAAGTAAGGACAGCTGACTCAAGCCATTTGGATCATGTCATCTGCTATTAGATATGTCTTGTCAAGCCTCCATCTTATGTCAAGCCCTTTTTTTTAAAATTTGTGCTCAAGACTTCTCCACATGCATCCTCTCATTCCAGAGTGGCCTAACTTATTCATCAAAGCTTTATATCCACGCTAAAATGCCCTTTCCCACCACTAGAAAACGAATGTAGTATAGACAGTTACAGCAGAAAGAGGACAGATTATGCTAAGATGCAAGCATGTGGGACCATTCTACCTAGGCATGTAATGTGCCCTCAATTGAGTGAAGTCAATGAATGACAAAAACGTAACAATAACATTCTTTTCTGTGAAGAAAATTGCTCAAATAGAACGTGAATATAAATAACCACGGGGAATTACTTTTTAAATGACAAGCCATTTAGTGTTGTCTAGCAGCTCAAGAAAACTGAGCAGAAGCTTAATGTGATATGGTACATAGAATTTGGATAGAGAGTTTTTTCCTATTATGGGCCCAATCCATCTCTCACTGATTTCAGTGGTAACTAAACTAAGCCCCCTAGAGAACATACATTAGTTTGACCTGTGATGTTACAATATGTTCTCTTCCTTTGAATTGTTCCCCTTCTCTCAAGTGTTCCCGTACTGACTTGTGTGGTTCCAATGTGGGCTTTAACTAAATTGGGTTTGACTCAACTGATAACTCCAACTATACTAACAGCTTGGGTTTGGATCATTCAACAGTGTTCCTGTGTGTGGTCTTAGTCACTACACTATTTGCCCAACAAAATATTGCTTACAAGTATAAACAGCAACACATTTTTGTGTGTGTAACAAGCTGTCCTTTGTTTTGAAGGACTGCAGAAAATTTCTCAATCAACTAAATGACAGACTTGGGGATAAAAAAAGGTAAGTTCTCCACGGTGAACATGGAATATAGTATCTGGCCTGCTAGACAGTCACAGTGACTTTCGATCTATACATATTGGGAAGAAAAATGCAAACCTTTGGTTATGTGGTGTGTAAATTGCAACATGTCTGTAAATGAGTGGCTAATAAACCCCTTTTACAATCCTGGTATCTGCATTTATTTTGATGGAAGAGAAAACTTTCACATCTAAAAACCTGAATTCATTTATTATTATGTGTTTATCAACACTCAGAAAGGAAATTAATGATGTTATGCTAGTCACATCACTTAATGCCCTTCTGAAAGGTGCTAAGAAACTGCAGTGATGAGGGAGGTATTCTAGCTTATTCAAGCTCTTCTAAAAGTCTGATGCATAGATTTATAAAAGCTACCAATGGGTGAGAATCTATTTGGTTCAGTTGGTCTCCAGTTAGTGCAAAGTGGCTCCTATAAATTTATCTAGCCTTTTTCTCAGTCCAATGTTACACAACCAATGTGCTGAACTACTGATACTTCCCTTGGAAGATTGTTTGTTTACACTATTTAGATATTCATAAAAGAAGGCACTGGGATAATATTATTCTTTCATCTGTACTCATCAGTTAGTATTCCTTCCTTTACTGCTGTTTATAAATGAAATGGTGGCCCACAGGTCACACATTATTTTCTAAAGTACACATTTTAAAACTAACTCTGTAACCTATCAGTGGGTCACCTTACACTAGAAAATAAATTATTACAGTTGATCTCCTCTACTGACAGAATGAACACCCAATACCTGTATAGTATCTGCCTAAAAGGATATTGCAGTCTCTTAAAGGAAAACAAACTTATTTGACTGCTAGAAAAATTAGCCTTTGATCAACAAGTCTAGAGAGACTTAACCTCTCATTCAGGTTTTTGGTTTTTCATTTAAATTCCCATTCTGACTTGTGTTCAGGAGCAATTTATTATGTTCAAGTATGCTTCTTTTGCAGAGTTTATTCATTTCCCTGCATATCTGCTTTTGCCGACATGGAGGAGGTAAGTGTTTTTATATACTGAGGTGCACTCCTTATACTGTTACTACACTGTTAAAAATGGACAAAATAACCTCATGTGATTAAAAGATATTTAGTTCTGCTGCATCCTACAACCATGTGAAAGGAATGTTCCTGTACATGTTTGCTTTGTAAACTGCTGTTTTACTTCTCTTTCCATTTTATTGTCTAGTTACCTACTATTTGTGTCAGCCAAACAATAAAGAAGCTGAATAGACTGGTTCTCTCTTAAAGACCATGAGATGAATCACCTGTTCCTGTAGTAAAACACTAGGAAGGGAACAGGGAGGAAAACAGAGATTCATAGAATATCAGGGTTGGAAGGGACCTCAAGAGGTCATCTAGTCCACCCCCCTGCTCAAAGCAGGACCAATTCCCAACTAAATCAAAACTGAACTAGATTGCCCTTGTACAGTTCCTCCCAAAATAGGTGTTAAAGGGCAAGGTTTGCCTCCCTAACCCCACAGAACAGATCACAGGCTAGCAGCTCACCCTACAGATCCACAAGAGGATCCCTATATCATGGCTAGGTTTCACAATTCTTTAATTATGTAAGTGAATGTTAAGTACATGGCACTGTGCTCCTTAGAAGGTTATCAAACTAACCTAAGTAACAGAAGTATTAGTCTGAAGAGGCTACCATCAGCTCTGCTTAATAAGTACTGACAAATACATAGGACTTCCTAGAAGCTTGAACAAAACAATTGTGCAGTATTTGCTTCAGTCTTAAGTAAACATTTTCCCTTGGCTAATATACAGCAATTTTCTGGTTCTGCTGGCATTGTAAGTCAGTTACAGGCTAGTAGTTCACCTCTTCATACCATTTAGAAACAAATGTAAGTGTTCATGATAAGGATAATTTGTTTCTAGTTAAGCTAGTTAACACAGTTGAGGGCACTAGTACTGTATTTTTGTATGGGCTCTTCTGGAAATAATGGCAATGGCTGTTCTGTTTCTTAAGGTGAAGAAGCCATCAGATGAGAAACTGGAGGAGTTTTGGATTGACTTCAATGTTGGAAGTCAAAGTGTGTCTTTCTACATAGACAGCGCTGAGGTAAACATATCCTCTGATTACTTTTTGATTAGGCTAAAATACTTGAAGAGAATTCACTCCCAAATCTGTTTTTTTTTTTTTTTTAGGGTGCTCTTTGGGACTCAGTGAGGCTGCCAAGGGAAGTGGTCAGTAGTTACAGTCTGAGAGGTAAGATTATACAAAGGATATTATCTTTACAATCCAAGTAGCCAAAAGAAACTGCAGATTTATATTCATACCTTACACTGAACTTCCAATAGGATCACAGTTGCCAAGTGTAGTCAGCTGCTAACACACGAAAATTTGCAACATAATTTGAGGTTGAGAGTCTAACTCATAAAACTCACTGTGTGTTTGGCTTTATTTTCTGCAATATATTTAAATAAGAATTGAAATTAAGTTCAATCCACTGTAACAAATAGCATGTTTTTGAAATAACTTTAAGTATTCTGCATATACATAAATGTCTGCTGCTATGAATACCTACCATGAAAATGAATTCTCTTTCCCCATGGGCCCAATGTAATGCTAACTGAAGTCAATGGAAAGGCTCTCACTGGGAGAGAGAATGGGCCCCGAAAGACTTTTTTCTAAGGCTAACCTAGCAAAGGATACTTTTTAGGGATGTACTAGATTCTGTCTAGCATAGCTAAAATAGAGATCAAATATGTGCTGGGACCATGAAGCAATAAATGCTAATTTAGGCCTCCCCCTACTCCTATGGATGTAATTGGCAGTTCCCTCCCATCGGGGGCAAACATGGATCCTTAGGGGTAAAGACTTCTAGCTGTGATGGTGAAGTAGACAGCCACAAACATGACCTAGCTGCTACAGTTTAGATATGCAGGAGGCAAGGCTGCAGAGAGGGCTCATAGGGGGACTCTGTAACCTTCTGTGTGGTATAGAGTTTAGCTCCATGAGGGCTGTGTCATCTAAGTGCACTGGTTGGTTTATGGAGAGGCCCAGGACATGGTTTATAGACTTATTTGTACCCTGTAAAGAGAGGAGGATAAAACTCTGTGCATAGTCAACATTTATTCACTTTTCAAAAGAGTGACTCTCTTGGTGTGGGAAATGGCATGCAAATTATTTCAGTGGCGCTTTCTGTGTAATTCTAAAGCAGATTCTAATTTCCTTTTTTAAATAGAGGATAACGGAGAAGAGATAGTTAAAATTTACATGAAGAACCCTACTATGATCAATGGCAAAGAAGTAACAAAAATCAAAATTCACTTCAGTGCCAAATTTGATATTTTAAATACACTCAATGAAGTTCTGGGAAAAGACAAAATGATGGCAAGTATTAGTTTTCGGCTTTATTGTATAATCCTTTACAGTCATAAGACTTTTTTAACATCCTAGTTAACACCCGCTTTTCAAATGCATTGGTTGAAAGTTTAACTAGCCCTGAAGATCTTGGCTGTTAGATTTAACCAGAGAAGAAGAAAAATGTTTGTTTCCTGTTTTGATGCTATGGAAAAATCTTTCAAGCCTTCTTAGTATACCATGCAGTCTTTTTCGTGTCTCCCCTACTGAGGCCAGGTCTAAACTAAAAAGTTCTGCTGGCATAGATATGTTGGTCAAGTGTATGGGAAAACCCCCACATCCTAGACAACATAGTTATGCCAGCAAAACCTTCAGTGTAGAGACAGCTATATTGGCAGGCCAACTCCTTCTGTTGGCATATGCTACAGCTACACTAGGGAGCTTTGCTGGAATAGCTATACCTGTCTAGTTATACCAGCAAAGCCTATGTAGTATAGACTAGTCTTTAGTCTTCTACACTAGAAATTCAGGTTGTCTACCTGGTCTTCCACCAGAATACTGGACATGAACTCAAGTTAATGCTGATGTCTGCACTCTTACGGATATCTGTAATTTAAATGTTCCTTCTCCTTCTAATGTTCAGTAACTGTCCATATGTAAGTTAGATGCTGTGGCACTTTGACCCAAAGGGAAGACATTCCCCGCCCCTTTAAAAAGTTTCTTTCTAATGCCCAAAAGAATGGCTGTGTTTAGAAGGTGAGGCCTTGAGCTATTACTGGCTGCCTAATAATGGGTTTGTTTACCTGCATAGTTGAATCAATAAGAGTATTTAAGTTTATCCTATTATTGCGCTTTGAAGTACATCATTCTATTTAGATAAATGGGTAACCTAAAAATACAAATGTGTTTTCTTGTTGGCTCATAGTGTAAAATGGACCATGCCATGCGCATTGGGAAAAGAGAAGCTTGTGGGTCCTGCAAAATTCAAATGTTCAGATGAAAGTAAAAACTATGATCATACTCTGTAAATGAGACTCTATGGGCAAGGAAGGAAGGAAGACTGACTTTGTTTTTTTTAAGTACTTGGGAGAAACTTGCATTATGGAACCCATAGAAGTACCTAAATACCGAGGGAATAAAGATGTGTAGTAAATGAGCATACTTTATCCTGGCAGCAAAGTAAATGATTTCCAAGTACTGACTACAGTAATACACTGAGAGCAACAACATTATATGTCACTAGCATTATTCAATGCTTTGTTACCTAAAATATTTCTGTATAGGAATTCTTGGATAAAGAATTCTGGTTTGTTTTGTTTTTTGTTTGTTTTTCATAGAATCCTAGAATATCAGGGTTGGAAGGGACCTCAGGAGGTCCTCTAGTCCAACCCCCTGCTCAAAGCAGTACCAATTTTTTTAAAGATAACAGTAATGTTAGATTAGTTTATACCAACAGATCAAGACTGATAGAGAGGATCTCATTGGCACCGAGGAACAAACAAAGCAAAATGGAACATGTGAGTTTTTAAAAACCTAGATTTCCTGTAGCTGATGAAATTCTAAGAATTATGAATGACACCAGAAAATGGCATATTCTCCAGAAAGCATCAGCAGCTGTAGAGATTTTCACTTAAAGTAACTTTCTACATAATTTCCATAGTGATTAGATCTTTAATAGTGGGAACTGAGATACTGTTGCTGAAATCATACGGCTATATTGAAAATGTCTCAAGACAAAAAGCAACATTAATGAAGAGGTTCAAAATTGCAAACAGGATTTAGCAGCTGAAGTAGAATTTATGCCTTAAAAATATCTATGGAAGATGGAAGACTCAAATATGAAGTCTTAGCATTAGTCTCTAAAATGTAAGTTTTCTATGAATGAGAAGACTGGGTAAAACTTTCAAAAGTTCACTTTGGGACTTACCCTCCAAAGTCACCTAGGCACCTCAAAAAGTTTTACCAAGTCATCTTCAATAAGAACACCAGTAAGTGCATTTTGGGCTTCCTTTCGTTTCCAGAGCTGCAATGTTTTCTTGCAGTTCTTATGGTTACGTTTTTTTTTCCTGCCTTGGAGACTCTTAATGATGCTGAGTCCAATTTATTTTCAAATTAAATCCTGGTTCCAAACTTTGAAATTGAAAAATAAAGCATTCCTAATAAAATCTTAAAACTGTAGACCTTCTCATAACTCATCTTGCATATTGAACCCATGGAATGGTTACTTGTTTTGGCAAGTAAATCTGCCTCTTTGATTTTGTTTGTTTGTATAATATTATACGGCCAAATTCAGAAATAATGCAAGTAGTTATACATTGGTAAATTGGGGCTTACCTCTTCTAGAAAACTAGGTCATGTTAAAAGACTACCTTGAAGTCATACTAATGAACAGATTAATCTCATTTTTGCAGTCAATATTGACAGGTACAAATTTGTTTAACACTGTGTCACCTGGACTTGGGTAAAACCCCTAGTTTCTGTTGGGTATATCACAACCCGTTGATAAGATGTTAAACATAACTTGTCCTTGTTCACACTAACTGCAAAGGCTCTAATATTACCCAATTTTCTAATGAAGACTAGACCTTGGTGCTGTCTTTATATGCTGATGGGGCAAAATACTGCAGGAAGGTGTAAGACAAAGAAGGCACCACAGTTTTGTCTTGTATCCTCTGGGTTGCTTTTTCTCCTACAATAGCCCTTAACTACCACCATTCATGTTACCTCTGGATTTAATTGACAAAGCTTGTAGCAAATCTCTTAGGCAACACTCTCCCTTTGATGTACAACATAAAGACAACTCACCACTTTCCTATTCACTGTGGTGATGCATTGATGCCACAATTAGAGCATTAGAAATGCCTAAGGCAGCTACTCAACTATGTTTTCTAGCTCCAATTATGTTAATTATGACCATAACTAGCACTTGTTTAGTAGCTTTTCCCCCCTCTCCCTGCCAACCTTAATGCCCCTAAATCAATCTATCACTGAAGGTCCCCAAATTCAATGGAGGTTCAGCTATGTAAAGTGGACAGCAGGTAGATTAGAAGCTGCTGCTGTTCATTCTTTGTCCATCTGAAATATGCACGAAGGCAAACCTCACCAAAATAGATACCCCTTAAAAGTATTTGATCACCCAGATGCTCCATGGAATGTATTTGTGGGGTTAATGCCAACTGCAGAACGCTGGTTGTTTGATATTTGCAGAATAATAGCACAGAGAGGACCCAGTCATGATTTGTGGGGAAGGGTTTGGTCCCATTATGCTGTGCATTGTACAGATATAAATTATAGTCCCTACTCCAAAGAGCATATAGCCTGATTAGGGACAAAGGTGTAGTACACAATGGAGAGGTAGCAGGGGGCAGACAATACGAACCTAGTTGCTTCTATTGGCTATGTGTTCAATGTGGAGGATTTGTATCTTTTTTTTGTTCTTCAATATGATCTAGAAGGCTGTAGTGCCCTTCACGTTTTGCAGGAAATATAGAAGGGAGAAAATCTATGTATTAAGATATTCTTTCCCAAATTGCTGTTTCACAGTAATAACTAATGAATCCAGCTACTTACAGTGGAAGAAAGATTCTACAAACATTGAAAAAACAGACTCTTTATCTGACATCCTGACATCTCAATATAGTGATCAATCAGTAAGTACTTTTACAGTAAGTATGAGTGTTTGGGATCCTATGTAGAAATGTAATAGTTTTTCCCTTCTTTTCATAGACCTGGTGGATGGTACTTTCAAATGTGCTTCAGTGACTTAGGCCATTTTAGAAAATTTTACTCAGTCTTTCCAAGTCTCACAGCTATCAGGGGAAGGTAAAAATGTTTTTTTCCCAAACTTTCAAAAAAAGATGCTAGACTTTACTGCCCAGGAATATTTCGGTTCATAAGTGTAGCCATAATTAAGTCACACAGACTAGCACTTTCCCACCAAATGAAACAACACATTTGAATATTCAGGAATGTTTCCTAGCTGCACTTCTCTGGGAGTAGGAACATAAATGTTAGTGTCATGTGCATATCATGTTGTTAATTTCATATCTCAAACCAGCATAAAACTAGTTCTGGTATCACTACGAGCATGGGAAGCCAACAGACTGAAACCGAAGATGCTAAGCTAAGCCAAGGTCAGGCATGACTTCTTGTAGTTTATAAATATCATTCATGTATAACACTTAAGAAATGGTTTGCTTTTGTAGACCTGCACAAATACTGTTTTACCTCTTAAAATTTTCAGAGTGTGAAGCTGCAGTTTCCCAAACTCTTTCAGCAAAAAAGTCTAAAACTCCATCACCTAAACTGAATGATAAAACCAGGTAAGCACTTTGGAGATACAAGATCTTGTCCAAAAGATTAAAATTTCCTAGGGGACTTCTGTATGTTTCTGTTTAACAAGACATCCAGAACTTAGTTGTTACTAAATCAAAACTGGTATTTACTACTGTAAACCTAGCCCTAAAGCATGGCTGCAGCCTTCTCCTTTTCTCTTCATAGTTATGGGTCCTGGATTTACCTATAAGGTGCCTGGTGCCTCCACTCAAGGAAACCCCTCCTAGCTCAGAGAACACAGAGGGCTGGTTCCTTGTAAAAATATTTCACACACAATCTCATACAGAGGAGTGTCAGTCAGAACACACAAATAAAACAGCAGTCACAATTCCCAGAGTAATAAAACAGTAACTGGGGCTTTATTAGGTATGGGGCATTCAGAATAAGGGACAGTGTCAAAGAGAATTAAGATAAGCACAAACAATAATACATAACTCTACCTCTCCCAATATTTACAGCCAGAAGAAACAACACTGTGCTCCCTGACAGAACATGCCTAGGCAAACAGTGAATTTAGGCTCAGTCTGTGATGGGTTGTGCAGTGCAGAACTCAGTGGGCATCTTAAAATAAAATAGCACAATAAACAAACAAGGGTATTCTTACAAAGCATCCACACCAAGGATGGCAAGGTCATCCTTGTGGCTCTCTGGTCTGGATTCCATGATTGTCCTCAGCCTTCTAAGTTTCTGGTCTCTGCTGAGAGGACACTGAGCCAGGAATCCCAAAAGGTTTTTCTCTTGGTAAGGAGTGTGGAGAATAGCAGGGTCCTCCCTGGCTGTGATGGTTTTTCTCCCTGCTACACGGCCAAAAAACAAAAGTAAAACCAAACCCTTTGTCTCTGAGTTCTGGCTAGCAACACTACCAGGTCTCTCTCTACCCTGGATCTTGGGCAATCTGGGCAACGGGATCCTGAGCCTCTGTAGCCATTGCTGCTATAGTCCAGGAGTGAGTCCCTAGTGGGTCTGGACTCTAAAGGGGTTACACTACATTAATAGGAAAAAGGGTTGAGGTGGGGAGAAGCTGCCTAGTGATTATAGAAGTTCTGATTATAAACTTTTCTTCCGAGTGCTATTCCTGTTTTTAGTGGCTTGCTGTGACTTAACTGCTGTTTTTTTTAATTGACCAATTTTTTAGATTGGTTAAAATACTTTGTATTACAGGGTTAACTTTTCTAATGTGCTCTGGGTTGTTTGGTTGTAAAGTAGCTATATAAACAGTTTTATCTCTACCATGTAGTAGTCACACTAACTGGCTCCAACCTTAATGCCTAGTTATCTCCTCTTTCTTAATAGTGGTACAGAATAGTATTTCCCTTATTACTAGTTTGTGGTGTTGGAATTGAACAGTTCTCTCCCCTCTTCCCCCAACCTTTATTGCATTGGAGTTAACTGGGCTATGACATTACTTTCACATCACTTGTTTTAATTGGCTTTAAATTGATGGTACTTTAGAACTGTTTTCTTGCCCTTTCCTTCTGTTTATAGTGAGCCATCCATAGAAGAACAGCCAGATATACAGTTTGTAGAAGAACATTCCCCAGAGGTAGGTATGTCTGTCTTGGGGCACAATTTACATGCAAAAAATTTTCTTCAAGTGCTTTTTTCCTTCACAGTAGAACAATTAAATTAGAACATTGCAAATATTGATTACATACTGAGACAGAACAGTCTTGTTCTGTGTTTGTACAGTACTTGTACAGTAACCAGGCCTGTGACTGGGGCTCCTAAGTGTTACCACTATTGCCTCTTGGTCTGTTCTTTCACCCTTGTAATGTGGGAGAGAAATAATAATACAGAACCTAGAAATCTTAGCTAGAATCTTCAAACATAAATGCCTAAAATAGGGTACCTCAGCAGAAGTAGCCTGATGTCTTTTCAGAAGGATTTGTACACCTAAATAAAAGTGATATTTGATTTGAGGTTAGTGGTCAGTACCTATGAAAATACAACCTACTATAACTTGTGCCTGGCCTTGGGTGCCCAGGTACCATGAAATAAACTTTTACTTTTTTTTGTCTTTTCTGGGCAGGCGAGGTCAAAACTTTCATGACTATACCTATCCTGTGAATGAATTAGAATACTTAAAATCTTTTATCTTCTCTACCCTCCTTCTGGTTGTTTCCTCACTGGTCCACCCCTTCCTTAACTTCTGGGTATAAAGTATTATAGAACATGTTGTTATTGTGGATTATGCTATTAATTAGTTTTGGAGTGATTCTATGAACTAATACGGGTGGGTGTGTCTATTTTCAGTTTCAACATACTGAGTAAATAGCTTTACTCTAGGGTGACCAGATGTCCTGATTTTATAGGGACAGTCCCGATTTTGGGGGCTTTTTCTTATATAGGCACCTATTACCCCCCACCCCCTGTCCCAATTTTTTACACTTGCTATCTGGTCACCCTACTTTATTCTGTGTGCCATAGTTTTAAATCCTGTAACTTCCTTTCCTTTAGATTGATGAATGGGAGAAGAAAAATAGAAGAACAAGCGTAGGCAAAGAAATAATAGAAGCAAAGTACGGTATATGAGTCTTGAATGTATATTAAACCTTGGTGCACTGTTGCTTAAATGTTCCTACTGTTCATGTTCAGTGTTAAAACTGGATTAAGGAAAAAATGCTTCTCGGCTGCTCTCAGCTAAGATCGAGTGTAAACTGACTAGAGCAGCCATGCCCTCTAGTGATATTTTCCAGTATAGCAATTAATCAGTCTGGTTGAGATTACCAGTGCTTCAAACGAGGATCCATTCCTATACTGCCAATAACATACAAGAGCTAACTGATATACCACAGAGGAAATTTCTTTTTGACTCCCTCTTTCAGGGCATAAATATAATCAATCAGTGGAAGACTGGTGGCCTCTGTAAATTTACTTTAGTATGGCTGCCGGTGACTTAATTTGCAAATGTCTAATCTGTTCTGTTCTGAAATTATTTGACATCCTATAGTAAGTTCCATCAATAATTTTTTTGCATGTAGCGTATAGGTTTTTTTATATATATATATATATATTTTTTTTTAAACTTGAAAGCACTAGACTGATGTCATCTTCGGTTTTGAAGGGTTCTGCCTAGCATTTGAGTAGCCCCTTTAGGGACCTAGGGAGCAGAGGATAGCCAGAGTGCCATGCTTTAACACCATGCTCCTGAACTGCACCTTTGTCATGCAACAACCCAACACCACTCTGTGAGCCGCTGAATTAAAATCCGGTCGCTTGGATTCCAAAGGCACACATGGAGTACTTCATGGTCTGCTGTAGCAAAGGATGCTGACTGCCATTTTCTAGACTCGTTAAAAGTGAAACTTTGAGAAATTCTTCCAAAAGGTTGAGAGGAAATGGGGTTTAGCTGACTGGCTCCATTTAGAGGGTTTAGACGATCACTCACACATGAAGACAATAGGAAATGAAAGAATTTAGTTGCTTCTTTCAAATACATGTTTTCTCTAAAATCTGAATATAATCTTTTTTAGTGCCTACATCTCTGAGAGCCATACCACTATAAACTCAGGCATTGTTGTCTTGAATCTGCAGGCAGAAAAACAGGAAGGAAGAACATCGCTAAATCTCATCCATATGACTGGGTGTTGATTCAAACACAAGTATATCATTTAAACTATGGAAACCAATTCTCTGCTGCTTGTAGGAACAGCAACTTCCCTCACAAAGTTCTCCACAGTATCTGGGTGGTTTTTTTTTTTTTTTTGTATCCTTAGATGATATGTTTATGCTTCATATGTATAACATTTTAAGTTTTGAATATCTAATATTCTGTCAGATTCTTAGTGTTATCAGAACAAATGAGAATTATTCTTCTTAAAATTAGGGTGATATTGAGGTTTACATTGCAGTTAGCTAAAAATGTGGCAGTTTCAATCCCCAAGTGTTCAAAAATGAGATGTCAAACAAACAAAAAAGAACTTTTATGTTTAGCTGAATTTTTGAAGTGGTTGTGAATGGAAACTGAGTAATTGACATAGAAAATCTTTGGTTCAAAACATAAATTCAAATATTCACTAAGATTTCTATCACAACAGGTGCCTCCTGTTGAGGAAGGGGTTGACTTCACAGACATTAGAAATGGAGAAGATGAAATACTAGGTTGTCTAGCTCTCCATCACTCTGCCACTGCAGGATTGCTCCAATGTAGTTCTGAAAGCAAAGTGGCTTCTGTCTTTCCTGTTGGGAATCCACAGCATGGGAGAAAGGACCTAGTTCTGTATGTGCACCGCTTTTCCGCTGTTAAACAGAAGAGTAGAATACACAGCCATTTTGACAGCTAATTTTTAAATGGTGCTGAATCTAATAAACACTGACGACTTTACACACTTTTACTAATGTTGGGAAATATGAAGCCTATTTCCAGATGCGATATAGAGATGTGACTAGAGAGCAACCATTAAGAGGTGACATTTTCAGAAGTGGTTAGGGAAAAGGTCCCTTTTAAAGCCTCTTAAATTCTTTTCAAAATCCCGTCTGCATCCACTAGTGATATTTTTTTCCTTGCCTTTCTCTACTATTATTGATGGCTTTTGGGGAGCAGAGAGATACTTAATTTATATAACATAACATGCTAAGTTGGCTTAAAGGACATACAAAAGATGCACAGTTGTCTTGAACTTACTTTCTAAGGAAACAAGGCATGAGAACAACCCCCGCAAAAAAGTATAAGGGGGAGGGGAAAGAGATAAGAAACCAAGACTTAAAATAAGAATAAATGTTTGCTCTGACTGTTGTTAATGCATCTTGGTAAGTTTTAGATACATGAACTCTGTGAATAATATTAATGATAAATATTGTAAATGGCTGCAGTTTTTTTCAGCACTCTATTTTTAGTGAAGTTAGGCAAGTTGAGTGTTCTTTCATAATTGTAAGCCAGAAACATTTCACATATTAAGTATGTGTTGCTTTGCAGGATGAATTCCTATGACTTTGAAAATTCATCTGACTCTCTGCATTATGAGAAGGTAAAGTTTGGGAAAATATTGGCATAGGAACCAAAACTAAATCACGTTTGCTTTATATTCAGCAACCAGTCAATGGTAATAAGTTTTTCAATAGGCTGCGTCTCTTAACTGCAGATGAAGTGAAAAGCTTTTCTGAGAAGGTTGAAATTGATCCTATAAGCTAGGATCAAGTAATGATAGACATGGATGAAAACCGGAGATGTGAGACTCATATCTCATTTCACAGGATTGGACGCAAAAGCTTGTGTTTCTCTTTGAAGGAGTAATCATAATTTGTTGCAGGTAGTAGTGGAAGTCATATGGTGCAGGCATTTGAGTCCAGACCATCAAGTTTGTTTTCCTTACCAATGTACATTAACTTGATTTAAATGAGGTTGAGAATATCTTGTTGTGTTTAAATAGTCCAATTTTTTCCCTTCCCTGGATAGAGAGGATGAACTAAAGTCAGTGGTTCTCAGCCTCTTTCGTATCATGACTCCATGTTACAACAGAATGTTTTGGGATCCTGGTCTTGCCATAGAGAAATGGAAGGTGGTCATATCTCACAGGTTGAGAAACCCCAACTAAGTCAATAATTGAGAAGATACTCTTCGTTATAAAATAGGTGTCTGACTTAAGCCTGAAACTTGTCAAGAACTTTAATGAAAGCCAAAAAGTTGCCTGAATGGTGCATGTCTTTACAAGAAATTAATAAGTACTTCTGATAACTTTCTTCAGGATAGCTTTTACACATAAAACCTCTGATTTTTGTTACTGTAATTATCATTACCATTTGGTAGCATACAAAAATAGTCTTTTGGTCCCTGTCCTTCAAAGTGGTGGTATAGGCAGGGCTGGTATTATGGTTGCCTAACACTTCTTCTTCTCGTTTTCATATCCTGTTCTCAGTTGCTTATAATTTTCCGACTTTAACCATTTGGGCTGAAATTTTTCATGCCAGGTCTCTGCCTCAGGCTGAAATGGTTTGGAAAAGTTCAGCCAAAATGGTTGTCACTTCTGAGAACAAAGCTAGGGAAAAAGTGTTCGCACACGTTAAAATTCCGGTGACCTTTTTGTTTGAGAAGTTCTAACACTCCATGTTTGGGACCATGGACTTGAAATTTGGTGTGTGTATCGGGAGCTGGTGAGGCCAATAGCCTTTGTCATGGATGTGCCTCTCAACATCCTCATGAAAAAAGTTCTAAGCCTTTGAAAAGTCACAATTTGTAGGTACTTGGGACTTGCTGGAGAAGCACAGCTAAAAATCTCTGAAGATTCCATCCATCCTGAGCATGTTCCACCTGGAGGCTCCGGAGGGTTTTCTCTGCAATTGCAGCTCTGGGCTGCTGCAAGCCAGAGCCAGGTCTGGGCACCAGAACTGAAAGCAGGGAGGCTCTTTCTCCTGTGCTCTCAATGCCCCTTGTACCCTTTTGATGCCCAGGCAGCATAGAGAAGAAAGTTGCTGGAGTCAAATGCAGAGGGCATGAGAGCTGGACCTGGTGTGGTAGATTAGGAAGGAGGCTGGCAAGGGTGGGAGGGGCTGGAGGCTGGCCTGGAAAGGACACTGGGACTGGAAGTAGAGGGGAGAGAGGAGACTGAGACAGGCTGGGCAGAAAGACTAGGACTGGGAACCATTCGGTTGGGGGAACGGAGGTGGGATTGGGGGGGAACATCTCTGATGAGAAGTCAAGGTGTTGATTGAGAACTGCGTTTGGCTAGGTAAAGAGAACAGAACAAGGAGGGGTCAAGGGGTGTTTGTGTGTGAGAGAGAGAGAATGAATGAATGAATCACACCGCGATGGGATGGCTGGGGAGAGGGACTGGGAGCCAGTGGGGATAAGGATTGTGAGCATGGGAGGCAGGAGCCACTGGAGGGTATGTGGGGGGTCAGAGACAGATTGGACGGAAGCTGGGTGGGCAGGAACTGAGAATGATTTGGCAAGAAGGGTGAAAGGGACATATAAAGCCCTAGGGGAACTAGGATGGGGAGTCTAGAAGAGGAGACTAGGACTGTCTGGGGAAGGAGGCTGGGACAAGGAGCCAGGATAGGGAGAGCTAGGATTGGCACAGATATAGAAGGAGTTAGGCACAGGGTGGGGAGGAATGGGCAAAAGATTCAATGCCCTCTGGAGAACAGTCTTCTCTAGAGCCTGAAACAGACCCAAAGATTCCTGAGTCTCACCATTCCTCTGCTGTCATGTCTCACATCCCCCTCTAATGGTTATCCACAAAGAGGATGATAACCTACTAATGCATTGTAATTTCAAGTGGCAGATGTCTCCCCAGTGGATTTAAAGGTTTCCACTCTACCCATGGGGATGTCAATATGATGGAACAAGACTAAATTTCTTTTATTTAAGACTGTTTGTTTAAAAAAAAACCCAACAACCTAGAAAACTGCACACACAAACCTAAATTAAAAGGTTATTCTAAAGTCAAGCCTTCACAAGGTAGGAAATACCAGGGATTCATCATCAACTCTGTCATGTATACATTATGATCATGATCATATAATATATATATTTTTTTACAGGACCCTTGCCTCATTCAGTGCCCAGGCTGGACCTGTTTCAGGGGTGGATCATGGGGTGTGTGGTGAAAGACTTTAGGACCTCTGTTTCATTTGTTGCATAAGTTGGAATGTGTGTGGTGAATGAGGCAGAGGATTGCAGGAAGAGAAGAGATGATCCCATGGCTGATGAATAGCTGACTTGATACCCTAGGGTTTCATTGGTAGAAGTACTAAGCACTCAGCTACAGCTGAAGTCAATGGGAGCTGTGCTTTGTATGTATAAAACTATATACTTTAGTGTGTATATGTAAAGCTAAATACTCTGGGGAAAAATGAGTTCCTAGGGATCTCAAACTGGGTACCCAAAATGAATGGATATTTTTTTACCTTAATCCTTCTGTGCTTCAGTTCCCCATTGGTAAGAATGAGATCATACCCCCTCACAGGGGTGTTGTACAGATAAATTAATGTTTATGCAATACTCAGATACTATAGTGATGGGCACCAGGAAAAGCCCACGAGGAAATTAATAATTCTGTTTTCAGGATTTGAATAGTGTACAGTAAATAAGGCCTGGGGTCACACATTGAACAAAGAGGAGGAAATGAAAAATTGAATAGCTGCTTGTTACATGAGAACTGTCCATCCTGTGCACTGAATGAGGCAGTGGATCTTGTGGAAAAAGTAGTATGTGATCATGTAATTTAAAGACTGTTTCACAATACATACACACACAAGGGGGTTCAAGTTAAGGTTGCATGGGCAACCTTAATTCTGGCACTTTAACTCTGGAGTACTTGGCTTTGCAATTTTACTGTTTGTTTTTAAAGTGTGTGTGTGTGTGTGTGTGTGTGTGTGTGTGTGTGTGTGAGATATTAACTAGCCTACATAAGGTAAGACCAGTCTACTAAGTGCCATTATGCCAGGAGAATTCATGTTTGTTTTGTGGTGAGTTACAGTTGCCCCTAAAGCTTCTGTTTCTGGTAGTAGAATGGTGCAGCTGCAACGCTGGTGAAACCTAGTTAAGACGTTTGCTAATGTAGATGCACCTTGAGTGTTTTTGATGTAAAGCAAAGTGTCAAAACTCAACTGTTCTCCTAGGAATTAACTGAACTTATGTTAGTCAGCCCTTAGTGAAATATTTAAACAGATGGTGCAAAGAAATGAGGTTATTGTAACCAACAGCAGTTTAACTGCTCTCAGCCAGATTCCATTTACTGCCCCTATGCTTGCTATTAACTCCATTATTACCTCTTTCTGGTTTAATATCCCTCAAATTCTAGCTGAAAAGAAAAATCTGAATCTCAGTCAAGTATTTGGCATCTTACACCTTTCAGCACTACCACTGGGTGTCAGCATAAAGCACTGCTCTCATACATTCTACAATATGTTACACTTATTATTGTTTATCTCCGTCTAAATATCTTTATCCAACATTTGCCATGTCTATCATTTTGTGTTTTATCCAGAGTGCCTTAGCAATTATCAGGACTATCCTGATTTGAATGCCATTTCAGTAATATATTCTGTGATTCAGAATTCTTTTAGTAATAAAGCAAGGAAAAAGTGGAAAAAATGCTGTTTTGAGAAACCTCTGTCTCCCTATATATTAAATTGTTTCACTTAGCTAATTCCTTCTATTTATAAAGCACTCTTATTCCAGAATATTTTTAGTCAATTCCCATTTTATCCCTTCCAAGATCTGACATGTATTCATTTAATAGATTATTGTATGGGATATTGAAACTTAAATTATGTTGCTTCTATTTTAGGTTTCTGAAGCAAAACAAAAAATTCTTGGCCAGAGGGTTTCTTTACAAAACCAGAGGTACAGCATCATATATATTCTTTCATAATAACATCTTGCATTGGTAAAGAACACGCTGCGTTAGCTTCTGCCCAAATAAAACTGTTAGTCTTTAAGGTGCCACTGGACTCCTCCTTGTTTTTGTGGATACAGACTAACACGGCTACCCCTGATACTTGCTTTTATGAGGTTAGAACAAAAAGGAAGATGCAATATATTTTTCATTAGAAATATCTTAGTTGTTGGTATTATATCTGATACACACAGCCTCTGGGAGAAGAAAATAACCATCTAAATCCTGTACGTTTTTCTCACAAAAGAGATCCTATTCTATTCAGTGCCCAAGATTTTCAACTTGGGCGTCTAACTTTAGGTGCCCAACTAAATGGCCTGATCTCTTTCCCTCCCCCCGCTGCCCCCAAGAAGTGCTAGTTACACCACTCTCAGCATCCCTGTGAAGTTAGAGAGCTGTGGGGGGGCTCAGCATTTCTGGAAAAATCAGGCCACTAAGGCACCTAGTTTAGATGTCCTTTTAAATCTTGGCCAATGACTACCTGTGTGAAATGTGGAAAGTAGGATCTGGCCTTCATTTTTGCCTCTAAATGATGGCTGCTGTTATGACTGCCCTTGTTGGAGGGGTTGGGGGAGTTGTGCATCTGAAGAATTGGAGTTCTCTGCTACTCGTCGTGTGTGTGGGTGGGGTTTTTTGTTTTTTTGTTTTTAAATCACTGACCAAATATCTGTCTTCTGATGGGAAAGAGGCAGGATACTTTGAAGTCTGGTGCCTACAAAAGGATCAGCCGGTAGAGTGTTAGAAAAGGGGGAATATGGAAAATCTTTTAGCAGCGCAAACATATCACCTTTATCTCTCTTTGCCCTTCAGACCCCTTGCTAATGCAAGCTGTTCCTGCAGCATTGCCAACTCTCACATCTTTATCCTGAGGTTCACAGTAGTTGGTATCTTTCTTAAAGCAAAAGCTCCTGGAATCAAGAAATTGGTCTGAGAATCTTGGCTTCCACTTAGATAAAATAAATAAAAAAAAAAAAAAAATTAAAAGCTTCTGGTCCTGAGTGTTGCAGGGAAAAAGTTGAACATGTGAAATGAATGCATCCTAAAGACTCAGAAACCAGAAGGCAAATAAACTCCACACTGAAATATTTAAAAAAAAAAAATCTTATTTCTCAAAAAGAACAGGAGTACTTGTGGCACATTAGAGACGAACACATTTATTAGAGCATAAGCTTTCGTGGACTACAGCCCACTTCTTATTATTATTTCTGTTTGACTCATGATTTTTGAATGCATGGAGTTGGCAATGCTCCTGCTTGCAGAATGGTCATATCTTTCCTAATCCATAATGATCTGTTGCAAGCTTAATTGATTAGTTCTAACATGCATAATTGTGGATTACTCAACAGAAGTCATGAAAATGGAAACATGAAACGGGAATCAAGCAAACTAGAGAGAAGGCCGGTAGGTAATATATATTTCATTATGGTAGATTGTGTAAATATTAATGTGGCCTGTTTCTGCATGTAAATAAACTGAAAGCATGGCCTGTTTAAATTAACTTGGGGAAATGGAGAGATTAGAATTGGTGATGGTGAACCAAACCTCCCCCATATTTATTCAGATGCATGATTACTTTCTCCCACCTAACCAAACTTGCATACCTTTAGAGAACCTATTATAGAGGCTAGCATCTCTGGGGCACTCTGTGTGGCCGTGACCAGGGCCGGCATTAGCAGGTGTGGGGCCCCATGCCGGGACGCGAATTGTCTCGTGCCACCCCCCCACCCCTGCCCCAGCCCCTCCCTGGCCCTGCCCCCATCCCCACCCCCTCACTACCATATTGGATCCCTCCCCAAATCTCCGCCCTGGCCCCGCATCTTTGCCGCATTCCTCCTCCTCACCCCGGACGTTGTGGGGCCCTCTTAGGCGCGGGGCCCCATTCCGGGGAATCCGCCGAATTGGCTTAAAGCCAGCCCTGGTCATGATCACCACTGAACTGAAAATTTAGATGCGCACTCTTGTGCCCAGCACTCTGGATCTGAAGTCGGACAGCTGATGCCCAGACAGCCTGGCTTGAGTAGTCAGGAAGGGGTTAAACTAATAGTAAAATGGGAGTGTAAAAAGAAGGAAGATAGGACCTCTGGGCAAAAAAATCAAGGTGTTGAGAACAAAATTAATCAAGGAACTAAACAACATGAAGAAAATTAATTAATTATTCATTTGCCTGTACACTAATGCTAGGAGCCTGGGTAACAAACAAGAGGAATTACAATTGCTCATTTATGAGAGAATATTTGATCTAGTTGGTATTACTGAAACCTGATAGGATGGTTCACATTATAGTCATTGATTTTAATATGCCAATCATCTATTTAGGAAGGATCATGCGGGCAAAAGGGAAGAGGAGTACCATTCCGCATCAAAAATGGCTTTACCATTTTGAATCACTGATAACTTAGAAGAAAATGATCTTAAATGCTTATGGATTAAGGTGCTAATAGATAAAGTGCAAGATGGGGTATTAGTTGGTGTCTGCTACAGACCACCACATTACCCAAGGGAACATGATGACTGGCTCCTTACACCCCTATCTATAAGGTGTAGAAGAAAGAAACTGCATGATTCATGGGGGATTTCAGTTTGAGTGACACATGCTGGAGGTCTCATGCTGCCAGGACTAAAACATCCATGGAATTTCTGAACATTATAGATGACAATTTCCTAATCTTACAAAGTATTGGAACATTAGACCTTGTTTTAAGAGATAAGAGGATGACAGAACTAAAAATTGGATTAGGTACAAGTGACATTAACTAAATCACATTTACAATGTGCAAGCAGAATGAAGTGCCATATAGTCCAGTTATATGTATATACTTGGTGCTTTAAAAAGACTAATTTTACAAAGCTGGAAACAATTATGAAAACAACTGGGAGGAAGAATTTAATCTGAAAAACTGAGAGTGATTGGAAATTGTTTAAAAACATTTTACTAGGTGCCAAAAAGTCATAATCAAGAAAGAAGCCCATACTGGTTTAAAAACTGACCCAGTTTTGAAAGGAAGAGAAGGCAGCTAGTGGAGGTGGGTGCAGAATGGGGTTGGAGGGGCAGTTCATAGTAATGAGTCTAAATCAGAAGCTAGAAATTGTAGAAAAATGATAAGGGAAGCAAAGGGACACAAAGAGATATCTATGGCCAGCAGAGTTAAGGACAGTAAGAAGGATTTTAAAAAAATTACATTTGGAACAAAAAAGAATCTTCTAGAAGGAAATGGTAGAACTATTACTAATAATGCAGTAAAGGCAAAAGTATTCAATAAATATTTCTGTTCTGTATTTGGGGAAAACCAGATGATTTAGTCATATGGTAACAACACACTATCTATTCCACTTTTTAAATCAGCAGGTCTAGCTAACTTGCATCCAGGAGTTTTAAAAGAGCTGGCTGAGGAACTCACTGAACCATTAATGATGATTTTAAGTCTTGGAACACTGGGACAGTTCCAGAGGATTGGAAAAAAACTAATATTATGCCAATATTTCAACATGGTAAATGAGATGAGTTGACCTGAGGAATTATAGGCCTGTCAGTCAGACATTGATGCAAGGCAAAATAATGGAGTGCCTAATATAAGACTTACTTAAAGGATAGCCATTAATGCCAATCACCTTAGGTTTATGGAAAATAGAACGTCTCAAACTAACTTGGTATCTTCTTTGGGATGACAAATTTGGTGGACAAAAGTAATAGTGTTGATATAATAGACTTTTTGACTTAATTTCATACTCTAGTTTTTTAAATCAAAATCAACATGGAACATATTAAATGGATTAAAAGCTGGCTGATAGGTCTCAAAATGTAACTGTAAATGGGAACTCATCATTGAGTAGGTGTGTTTCTAACAGGGTCCCACAGGGGATCAGTTTTTGACCCTACTCTATAAATCAATGACCTCAGAGAAAACATAAAATTATTACTGATAGTTTTCAGATGACCCAAAAATTGAGGTAGAGGTAAATAACAAAGAGGACAGGTCACTGATACCAAGCGACCCAAGTTACTCTGTAAGTTGGGTGCAAGCAAACAATGTATTTTTACTATAGCTAAATCTAAATGTATACATTTAGAACAAAGAATGTAGGCCATACTTACAGGATACTTACACTGCTTTCTTGGGAAGCAGTAACTCTGAAAAAGATTTGGGGATTGTGATAGATAATCAGCTGAACATGAGCACCTACTTAGTGCAATGCTGTGGCCAAAGGGATAGCACAATCATTGGATGCAAAAATAGGGGGAATCTTGAGTAGGAGTAAAGATGTTATTTTACCTTTGTATTTGGCATTGGTGCAACTGCTACTGGAATAACTGTGTTCAGTTCTGGTGTCAACAATTCAAGAAGGATGTTGATAAATTGGAGAGGGTTCAGAGAAGAGCCATGAGAATGATTAAAGGATTAGAAATCATGCCTTTATAGTGATAGACTGAAGGAGCTCATGTCGCTTAACAAAGAGAAAGTTAGAGTGATTAGATTACATGGGAATATGGGAAACAAATATTTAATAACGGGGTCTTCAATCAACCAGAGAAAGTTCTAACATGATCCAAAGGCCAGAAGTTGAAACCAGACAAATTCAGACTGAAAATAGGTGTAATTTTTTAATGTTAAGAGTAATTGACCATTGGTACAGTTTACCTAGGGTTGTAGTGGATTCTCCATCACTGACCATTTTAAAATCAAGATTGGATGTTGTTCTGAGAGCTGCTCTAGGCTTTATTTTGGTGCCATCCTATGGCCTGTATTATACAGGAACTCAGACTAATAATCACTGTAATCCTTTCCAGCCTTGGAATCTATCAGTCTATGAAAGTAAGTCGCTGCCTGGGCCCTGTGTCTAATGGAGTCTTAAATGAGTGAGATGGGTGAGCAGGGAACTGGGCTTTATAGATGGGCTGAGGGGCTTATCTACATGAACAGTTAGACTATGGCAAACTGTGGTGTAAATCTACCCCACACTAGCCTACTATAGTCTGTCCATATGCATCCTGTTGACATGTGTTAAGTTTGTTAGAACATTTGAGCTAGTCCTGTTTTCAAAGCAAACTAGCTCAAAGCACTCTAATGAACTGATAACACCCATCAGCTGGGTGCACACTGGTAGGCTAACCTGGGGTAGATTTATACTCCATTTGCCATGGGCAAACCGTTTGTATAGATAGTCCTTATGTTGCATGCTGCTACAGTTTTGTAATTCAGAGCAGCTGAGAGTATGTTTAGACAGCAAAGAAAAACCTGCGTCCATTGGTGACTTTATTGCTGTGTCTTAAAATTATGATTTGGTAGCGGCTGCCCCTGCACCCCAAATGTGTATGTGATCTTAATACTGATAAGAGGTGCTGGACCGACAGCTGTAGACATATGGGGTATGTCTACACAGCCACTAGACACTCTCAATGGACCCATGCCATCTGACTTGTGCTCACTGAACTCGGGCTGTGGGACTGTTCCATTTGCAGTGTAGCCTTCCAGGCTTGGGCTCGAGCCGGAGGTCTGGTACCCTCCCACCACACAGGGTGGTGTGGTGGGCCGTTGCTCATCTGATGGTAAAAAGATTTGCACCGTCATTTGTTTTTGGGAGTTAGAACTGACTTATTAGTATATTTAGTCTGATTATAGGAAACATCTTTTCTCCGAAAGTAATCGTGACACTGCAAGCAATAGTCACAGTGAAAAGAGCTGGATCCTTGATTCTCAGAAAAAATCACTACCAAAAACCCTAGATTATACCCGAAGAAGGCCCAGGGTCAGGAGTAAATTAAAAGGTAAGGACTATGTCATGTGTGGCACAACATAGCTGATGTAACCTACTGTGTAACAAAGGTGTAAACTGAATGGTGAAAATGTCCAAGTCTGGGTTTCGGTTAGGCAGTGTTTGTGAGATTGAGGACTTGGATGAAAACTGCCCAGTTTGCACAAGACTAAAATCATGCTGGTATTCTAATAGGTTAGGGAAGATTTGGCCAAGATTTTTGTCTGCCTGTCCCTGCCTGGAGGGAGTGCATCAGCTCTTAGCAACACGTGTTTGTAATTTGGGTATAAAATGAGATCTTGGGGTGCTCATGGATGCTCAGGTAGTGGCAATGTTCAAAGTGCTGCTTTCGATCTCTGCCCAGCAAGAATGTTATGAGCTTTCCTTGAGGTTGGGGACCCTGCTTCAATTTTCCATGCCTTTGTATCTTTAAGATTGCTGAAATGCGAGCTACGTGGGGCTGCATCCTCAAACCCAGCAGAAACAAAACTTGCTGCAGAAAGAGGCTGCCGACTTTTTTACTTTTTCAGACTCATGAGTGCTCATCTTCTGCAAAAAAAAATATAAATGGACTTTCTAAATTTTGATGTCTTTCACTCTCACATCATATACTGTATATCTCTCCCAAGTAGTACACAGCTCCAGTGCTCCATAATCAGCAGTGGTTTCTGACACCCTTGAGTTTAACCTATAATCTTCTGAATGGGTTGGAACCTCCTCACCATCGGCATGAGGAGATGAGAAGTGCACAACTACTCATGATGGAGCCCTTTAGAGAGTGTGTGTGTGTGTGTGTGTGTGTGTGTTTTAAATAAAATAAAAGGAAGTGGCAGCAGAATGTCCTCAGTGCGGGTCCCTCAACTTTAAGACCTCTTCCCATTTCTCCACACTTGTTCGCCAGACTTTGGATTTGTTGCCCTTCCAGACAAGCTGCAAGGTCCACCTCTTTGCCCAGATGTTCGAGGATGAAATAGTCTTAATATTATTTGCATTTGTGCTAATGGGCAGCTCTGTAAGCAAATGAGTTTTTTTTTTTTTTTTTTTTTTTTTTTTTAACATTTTTGTATGGAGATGTCATTAAGTTGGGCCTTGTACGTGCTATGAAAATCCAAATAAAACTGAATGAGACTTAACCATGTTGCAGATAACTGTAAATCGACAGGTGAGGAGCAAAAGTGTGCAATGTCTGCAATAATTGGTTAAAACCTTCTTTTTCTCTTACAGTGTTGCCATTATCATCTGCAAGTAGTGGCAGTGATTACCACACAAAGAAAGTAAGATGTTATGGTATTTAGATTATGCTGCTACTGATGCTAATGCATTACTTATGTGAAGCATATTAAGGGATGAATATGTAGCATGTAGCTAGGTAAATATCAAGAGTTGTACATCTCTACCCCGCTATAACGCGACCCGATATAACATGAATTCGGATAGAATGTGGTAAAGCAACGCTCCGGGGGGGCCCGCGGGGCTGCTCTCTCCGGTGGATCAAAGCAAGTTCGATATAACATGGTTTCACCTATAACACGGTATGATTTTTTTTGGCTCCCAAGGACAGTGTTATATCAGGGTAGAGGTGTAACTGGGTTTTCAAATACAACCTAAATATTTATTTTTTGAGGAAACATATAGTTCATAATTAGTCATAGACGTATAGTAATAGACTAGTCAACTACTGTAGTCTGCTATCATCAAGCTATACTGAGCTGTTAGCTGCAGGTGTGTTGCATCTCAGAGCTTGTCTACAGGGTGAGTAACTATGCAGCAAGCCAGAGTGTGAATCTACAGTGCACCAGCTTGCTTCACAGTCACTAGCCAGGGGGACACTGCTACAGTGCAGTGACAGTCCTGGAGTGCACCTTCGTGTATACTACACACTTCAAAGCAATGTTCACTAAAGGATCTTACCTACATTCTCCTCTATCTTTAGTAAGGAATCCCCTAGAGATTAGGGATAAGATGTATTTTAGTTAGAGATTTAAGGCCTAGGGGTATATGGAACATGTAAAATTTTACAATTTCTACCCCAAATGAGCCTCACTTAGATTTTATTTACCTGTCATTCTTGGGAGCAGGGCAGGAATTAATGTGCATAATCCAACATCAGCTTTGGAAACCCAGTGGTACTTCAATTTCAGATAAGCATCCAAGAGCTACAGCAGCTTATTTGAATATTTGGAACCTCATGTCTGGCTCTGTGCTCCACTATCCCGACACTGTTTCTCCTCTCCCCTCCTTCCTCTGTTTTTGTCTGAGCCTCCTGTCCCACTTCCTTCAGTGGTAGACTGGATTCCCTCTGGCCATTTTTTGGGCTCATGTTCCCATACTCCCACATGCTCCCTGGATAACCCTCACTTCAAATCAATGTTTCCATTTGATTCAGAAATATGGGCCATAAACATGGCTACAGGCTGCATGGCATGCCGCCAAACTACACTTCAAACAATGGACAGTAGTGATGCCAAACTTTTCCAGTGTTCCAAATGTTAGTGCCATGTCTTGTGAGCATAGGCGATACTGTATGAAGTCTAAGATAGTTACTATTTATCATGTTTTTGCAAACATCAGAAAGCTTATATCAGGCTTCTTAAATTTTCACTCCTTCTGCTCTGTTAAAACATTTTGTGGTGTTTCATATGAAGAGTGACTTGAGCTGTAACTGCTTGCTCAGGAGGAAATTTTAGAGTTGCCTCAGATTTAAGAGCGTGAGTCCTTTGCAAATCAATGGAGCCTATGTTCCTAAACCGCTTGGGTTTTTCAGGAAATCTCCCTCTAGGAGTCTATACATGCTAATAGCCTAGTTACTACTAATGTTAATTTTACTTCTTGAATAAAATAGGTACTTAAAATACATATATTTTAGGTTGCTGTTTCAAGACCAACAATGCACAGGGAAGTGCTGAAGAAGGAAATTAAATCCAGTGCAATGAGGCTTGATTTCTCTGCAGTGGAGCTCCCTGGTATGTTATATTATGTTTTTCTCCCCCCCCCCCCCCCCCCCCCCCCCCCCACCCTTCCTCCCTCCAAAGGGGCTCCCCCGGTTTTTTTTTTTTTTTTTTTCCCCCCCCCCCCCCCCAAACCCCATTCCCATACAGTCTACTAGAAAGAGGTCACATACATTTTATATTTCTTTTATCCCCCTGTACCCCATAAATTCCTGCCTACTTGCCCCTCTTATAGCAGTGGTGAGACTTCATCAGTGTTTTAAGTAAGCTGTTTTGGGAGGGGGGCACTGAGTGATATTTTGTTTCCTGATACACAGGTTCAAGTCGGCTCAGCTCATCACTACATTAGGAGGGCTGCTTATGCTTATGCTTTGTGCTAGACTGGTTTGTCATCCATGCTTGAATTTCCAATCCCAATAGATGGAGGGGAGAGGAAGGGGAAGAAATCAGATTTAGAATTTCTGGCACTTGAGCCACAGATGTTCAGTTCCCAAGTCCATGAAAATTGGAATTTTCTTTTCTGACTAGGACTCTTAAATTTGTAAAGAGGCCGTTAAACTGATTAATGATTTGTATTGTTTTAAACTTGAAACAAATCTTTGCTGAAGATTTTTCCATTCCACTGGAATGCTGGTCTCTCTTATGACGTTAAAATTCCTAACACTGATCTGTGGAAAGAAATTACATTGTAAACTGTAAGTATATTAGTGCATCTGTCATACATTTAGATACTGCCTTCAGTGCTTCTACTGTATGCAAATAACTATATAGCAGTTATGGATCTACATACACAATGCTGTTGTGTCCTAGGATATTTGGAGCTAGTGTGATGTATATTATGGTATGCTAAACCTTACGGTTTGGGGCTGGAAAAATTAGCTATCTGTCCAACAGTTTTTACAGCCTAATGTCTCCATGTCTGAAAAAGCTACTGTAATAAAATGCTATCTCGTTCCTTTCATGTCCTGGCATCATAAAAATTATCCTGCTGGTCGTGTCCCTGCTTGTAGCTTGTCTGGTAGTACAGAATTTTATATATAGTACTCTGAAGTATTTTCATTTTGCTCTTCCTTACTTTGTTCCCTCCAGGAGCATACTGGCTGGAATAGATAGTGATGTGTGTATTGCCACTATAGCAGTCCTGTGAAGGGAAAAGAATGCTGTTAACTGCAGCTCAAAATACAATAGCTGTATTGTGTATATTGATTGTAGAAGAAAGTGGTGGTGGTGTGGTGGTTGTTACTCACTATTCAATGCACAGAGATATTGACTTGGTCAATATACAATCCAAAATCAATTGCCTGTATTACCTGACTAATAATACATCACTTATGCACTTCTTTCAGATGATTTGGAAGCAGACGATCTGACACTACCATTAAGTGCATCTTCCCATGAGTATTCTGATGCTGGAGAGAAGAAGGTGAGGTTTAGAGTACTTATTTTACCTTATTCTATTCTGTTTATATTACTTTTAATACGAATAGTTAGAGAACAATACGTTTTGTTTGGAAATGAGGTGGCCTTTTTTTTCCCCATATACAGAGCTAATGCAATGCATCTCTCTCTCTCTAGAAATATGCAGAGGTATCCAGTAAATTACCAGGAGAAGATAAAGTCTCCAAATTTAAACGAAAAGGTTCAGGTATAGTAGACACCATCTAAGTAAACACAGAAGCTATTCAAAAGCATAACTGCATGGAGTGGGGCACCTAACTGCCCTTCATCTCTGAAAATCTCCCCCTATATGTCAAGGGTTTGACTAGACTTCATTTTCTTGTGCAAATTGTGAGACTGTTAATTCCATGCTGTAGCTCTTGTACAACTTTACTCCTGTCTAGTGCTTTCTCATATTTATTTTTGGCCTCAGTTAGTCAGTAATGTGACTATCTTGAGCAGAGAGACACACAGCGAAGACCCTAAGAATGGCGTGAGGGTGGGGAAATCTGAAACTTATTACAGATTTGGAACTATGATGTAATTAAATCAGCACTTCATTTAAAAATGGTCAGTTACATTCCCCAGGTATAAGAGCGGAGGGTAAACTTTGTGCTCAAGGTTATCCCTTATATTTAACCCCTTTCCAATAATAACCTTTTTGGTTTTACTGCACACTATTTCTATTAAAGGCGAGTACAGTGTGAAGCTTCACAATATTGAAATGTTTTAGCTGCTCTCTTGTTGAACACCAGCACGTAGAAATCCAATTCTTTTCTTGTTTTGCTTGGTTACCATCTGCTGTCTTTTTTTGAGTGAGCACAATTCATTTGTAGCAGAGTGTATGTGTAGTTGTATTTATCTTGAGGGTGTGCTTTATCTTTGTAATTAGCAATATGACACTGCTTCTGTAGGAAGCAGAAGATCTTCAGAGGATCGTCTTTCCATAATACTTTTCTCTACTAACACTTTCTGCATAACTATCTGGCAACTAGAAGAAGGCAAAGCCAAGAGCATGTGGAGGGTTAGCATCTTGTTAGAGAAGCATAAGGGTTCAGGTTCTCTGGCCTGAGGCGTCAAAATGGAATGTCATGCTGATAGTGGTGCATGACCCATATCTTGCCTGGCCACTCAGTTCTTCATTAAGTCGCTAATGACTTTTACTGCATTAAAGGTGTTCTGTAAGAACGGCTTCTTGACAATGCTGTAAATCTTAGTTGAAGCAAAATCAAAGAATTTTTCCTGGGTTTAGTGAAAGAGAAATTCCTTTAATCACTTCTTTCTTTTATATCTTTTCCCCCCTCTTGTAACCTATTTTGTGTACAGTTTAATGGTGGGGTATTGCTTGTGTTTGCAAGCTGTTTGTGAATATTTAATTCCCACACTTAAAAAGCATCAGTACAAACTACTGTCATCTGCTCTAAGTAAATACATTACCAGTGACATGTAAGGACATGTTTTCAGTGAGGATGAATTCACATAATCCTTTTCTAATCTGCTATTCAAGTGGAGCTGCAGCAGATCCTTCCTTGTTGGAAGAAAACCAGTTGTATGCTAGCTAAACAACAATAGGGTTTTGGTGTGTGGTGTTCATGCAAATGTTCTCGACACTGATCCAATTATCAGATAAAACACATGGTTCACTGTAAGGTTGCTACTATTTTACTATGTGTATATATGGTATACCAAGGAACTGTTGGCTTAAAAAAAAAAACCACACACACACCAAAAACCTGTTGTGAGTCTGAGACCTCATTTTCCAGATACAGGCTGTATATCCACCCAATGTTTGTAGGAAGTAAACCTCAGGCTACGTCCATACTTGGAGCAGAGGGTGTGGTTCCCAGCCCGAGTAAACGTACCTGCACTAGCTTTGCTCAAGAGGAGGTGCTCAAGATGAGATGCCAGCCAGAGTAGCATGGGCAGCAGCAATGGCATGGGCTAGCCACCTTGAGTACAAATCTGCCCATAACCCATGGGTATGTATTCAGGGAGGCTAGCCCATGCCACCACTCCCTGTGCTAGTGCAGCTAAACTACTGTTCTTAGTGTTCTAACTCAAGCAGGGCTAGAGTGGGTGTGTCTAGGTAAGATGGGAATCACTTCCCCTGCACCAGGTGTAGATGTAACCTATGAGTACCCATACACCAGATCAGGATAGCACTTTTCTTAATTATCAAACAGGAGAGAAGGGAGTCAGCGTGTCTGAATTTATTATCATTTGCGGTTAATGGTGGCTTTAAGTCAGCAGTTGTGATAGCTCTAGTCTACAGTGTAAATGCAATCCTATTACATGGTTGCATGGCTATCTGGTGGCAGAGTTAAGGTTATTTTATGGACAACATGCATGGTGATATTGTGAGTGCTTTTGTTTGGAGATCTACTTAGGGGTGTAATTGAATATGTACTTCATGAGCTCTGGGAGGGTGCCAGCACCCCAAGATACCACTGCCTTGTGGAGCTCATGAGCCGCTCAGGGGCCCCAGCTGCTCCTGCTGTGCACTGCCTTACGGAGTTTAGGAATAATCCACAGAGTTCCTATTTCTCTTTTGTTCTCCTAGCCCTGCGTAAACTTAAAAAAGCACATGTACCATGCACACACCATCCATCGCACAACATTAAAGCTGACAATGAGGACTGGTTTTATAAATCTCCTCCTTAAAATATGGCTTCCATCTCCTTAGATGAGCCCAAGTCCTAATAGCATTAAACTGGTATGTGAAGTTTGAAGTTTTACTTGTGATCCTTATTTCCCTCTTTCCAGCAGCTCAGCTGCTCTTGCTGGCATGCTGGAAGAAGTGGTGATGAGGCTATGTGCACTCACTGCCCTCATCCACTCACTCCTCCAGCCAGGGCCGGCGCAACCCACTAGGCAACCGGGTGCTACAATTTGGGGGTCGGTGACAGTGGCGGTATTTCGGCGGTGGGACCTTCCACCTCCTTTGTGGGGGGTGGCATTTTGGGGCAGCAGAAAAGCTGGCGGCGCTCCTGCCTCCAGCCATGTTTGCATGGGAGAAGCAGCAGTTCTGCAGAGGCTGTGCAGGGTCTGACGATGCAGGTAGCCTGTGCAGAGGAATAAGGAGACTCCAAACTGTCCTGCAGAGATGCAAAACCAATGTCTCAGATAAATTCAGATTGCTCACCAAGACTCTTGTAAACCAGCAAGCAGTGCTAGCTATTGCAAGGGTGGTAGGTCACTGTGCAGTCGTGCTAAATACCCAATGTGGAACTAAGTTCTAGATCTCTACTGTACCGGTATTATTGTCTTTTAGATCTATCGCCTGGTGGTGTCGTTAAAAAGCGCAAACTTTCAAGATGGGAAATGGGTCAGTCATCTCCTGGCATTTCCCCTGAGCCAAGAAAACTTTTTGATTCAATAGAGAAGAAAAAGGAGATTCAAACAGGTAACACCAAGCCAGTGTTTAAAATGAGCATTTCAAAGTCTTTGTCACTTGGCCTTATTGACTGAAATTGTAGTTTGTGTCCAAGCCTAGACAGAACTATAGTGAACTCCTTTACAAGTGAGCCATTCTAATGGGGTAGATAGTGGATCAGATTGTGAACTTGCAAGAGTGTAAATAACTGTTCACTCCATGGAAATAAATGGAGTTTAGAGGTCTAAATGAGAGGAGAACTGGTCCCATTGTTTGCAAGTTCTGGTGGGGAAGCTGCATGGAATTGACATATCAATACCCAGAAATGACAGCAGTTTCAAGTGTACCTGCTTTCAGATGTCAACTTAATTGACAGTCGAGCCCACTGTCTTGCCCCTTCTATAGTTACTAGCAACCTTTGTGGAAAGTACATGGAAATCACTACCAAATCAGAATGGGAGTGGGTTACATCAACGCAAAGTGACTGTAAAGAACTACACAAGAGGCAAAGCAGTGGTATCAGGGCCTGAAAGTGCAGACACCACACACTTTATGAAGAGTGTATAGTCTTTGGTTTTCCTCGGACACACTTCCCTCGGGGAACGGAAGCAAAGGAGCCCAGGATGGGGATGTCACAGGTTTCAGCCAGAGAGTAGCAGGGCATTTTGTTGCCGCATTTCTGTACATAGTTTCCATTCCTAGTAAAGTGTGTTTGTCTGGAAACAAGCCTGCTCATCAGTAAGATATTAGGAGGCCCAATGTTTTTTGGTCTGATTGCCCCATATTTACATGTTAATACATTGTGTACTTGGTTGGTGTCCAAATATCTGTTCTACAATGCAGTCGTTTGTAATAGATTGACAATTCCTTCTCAGACTTCCTCCATTTTGAGATTGTTCCGCTTCAGTTTCCAAGAACTTTGGAAGAGTGACCATGAAACACCGTCTCACCCCTAACATAGGTTGTCACTTGCATCTCGTTGGAGTGAAGGAATGTGGTGTAGTGCAACATATAATGATTAGGATCAGGTCTGCTCGAGTGCTTTAGAAACGTTTTGCATGGAGTTGCACCTTCCTCTCTTGCAGGTGGGGAATCGGATGAATCAGATGACATCTTTGTCTCCAAGATACTGCATGAGGACGTCAGTGTCATTGCTGCCTTTGAAAGCTTTACCAAACAACTAACGAAAACATTCTGGGTAACTCTACAGTGTGCATGATTTTCCTAGTGTGTATCCAGTGTGTGGTATGCATATACCTAAACAAAGCAACCAAACAGCAGATTAGCTGAGATGCCTGACCTTACTGTCCCTAAATTAATACAACTGGGGGAAGGGAGTTAGTTGGAGAGTAATTTATTCAGGAGCTCATCCCACCACATCTAGGTATGCTGCAAGGCCCAGCTATTCCCAGAAATGTCCAAGGGGCGGTAATGGATTGGTTGTGAGAGGATGGTTTTAATTGGAACGGAGAGTTCTTTTAAATGAAACTTTATTCTGTGATGTCAATTTAGTTGTATTTAGATGTTCCAAATAATTTGATGGAAAGAAGGAAAGGAACAACACTTTTTAATCCTATCCCACATAATAGTGGCATATCTACTTCTTCTAGTTGCAGGGTTGGGGCCACATATATATTTAAGTGTATACGTGTACATATACGGTGGGTGGAGATAGAGATTGTATTGTTTTGGGTGGATTCTTTAATTTATGGAAATTATTAGCTACTGTACAGACAGAACAGTGACCAGTAATGTCCATAAACTAAGCATTTTTTTTCTGTAATGAGACAAAAAACTATATAGTCTGACTTAGTAGTTAGAGCTTACGTAGACCTGTAGGTATGTTTACACAGCATTTTGGCGTTTGTGGGAGCAGACCTCCCAGTCTGGGTCAACAGATCTGGGCTAGCGGGCCTCGCACTAGTGCCCCCCCAAAAAGCTGTGTAGACAGCACTTTGAAGATGTTACTCGGGCTAGGGTGTAGGAAGGAAGGGTGTGGGCCTCAGACCCTGAGTCACAACTTCAAAGCGCTGTCTATACTACTATTTTTAGAGCATGCCACAAACCCTGTAGGCTCAAGCCTATTGACCAAGGCTGGAAGGCTTGCTCCAAGATGCTGTATAGACAAACTCATAAGGACTTAGACATGTCTCTTTGGATTTATATTACATGCATGCAGTTGCATTTACCATGGAATTTGGTTATGACCCCAACACACACTTGGAAAAATTCATATTATTGTTGATTTGAGATGGTGCTAACTAACAGTGTGATCTTGCAGCCCTTCTGTCCCATTTCAGGGTGTGAGTAAGGACTTTAGGATAAGGCCCTTAGTAACGTCTCAGATAGTAAACTGATCTCTTTATGGGTTAGATGTTCACTTGTAGCATACTCTGTGTAATTTAAGGCTTTATCTACAGAGTTCCAATAGTATAAGTAAAGGAGTAAAAGTAAATTGATTTAGTTAAACCAGTGTGAACCTTGGTGTAGACACTCTTTTTGTTTGGGTCTTATTTCAGTTTAGCTTATGTTGATTAGAAGTAGGTTTAAACCAAACCAAAATAAGTTTGCCATATAAGGAGTGGCACCAGTTCAACTAAACCAGTACAAATGTATGGATGGACAAGTTTTAGACTTAATGTTTTGTTTTGACATTGCATGTTAAGATGTATATATTGTGGTCTAGTCCAGGTACAAAAGAATGGAGATTTGTGCAAAGAATGCTTTGAAGACCTCTGAAAAAAGTGTGTCCGCTTTATTAAATCAGATACATCAATGCAGGTAAGTAGTTTGCTACGTGCCAAAAACAGCTTAAACTTTGCATGAATTTTCTAGTAATCCTTAAAAATTAATGCCTTTTGTAATAGAACTTGGCAGTAAAGTGTTGTACTTCTTAGGGTTACAAAACAAAATGACACTATCTGACTTTTTTAAAAAACAACAACATTGGGAGCAGAGCTCCTGTGAAGTTCACTCGTTTGTGGTGAATGGGGCTATTCACGTATAGGCGAATCCCTCCCGAACTCATGGAGCTGTATGTGTAGGCCAGGGCTGGCTCCAGGGTTTTGGCTGCCCCAAACAGACCAAAAAAAATTAAAAAGCCGTGATCGCGACCTGTGGTGGCAATTCGGCGGGAGGTCCTTTGCTCCGAGCGGGAGTGAGGGACCGTCCGCCGAATACCTGGACATGCCACCCCTCTCCGGAGCGGCCGCCCCAAGCACCTGCTTGCCAAGCTGGTGCCTGGAGCCAGCCCTGTGCATGAACCACTTTCCCTGCAAGGGCAATGAGCATGGAGTCAATGCAAAGGGTACTGGAGCCAAGAGAATGGACAACAGAGGCATTTTGTGTGCCATTGACTGGCAGGCCAGGTTAAAAAGTATGCTTCCATTAAATTATTTTTGTTTATCCTCAAACGGCATCACTTGCCTCCCCTTTAAATAGAAAAATAATGAAACAGAAGTCAATTTCTAGAAAGCTCTTCATACTCTTAATGTCATCTTTATAGTCCGTTAAACTGTTGTGCTTAACTGCATAAATATAAATCTAATTGTATATGGATGTATATAAATAATGCACAAGCACAGTTTGGGATCAATATTGATACAGAATAATCATGAACATCTCTCGCAAATGTGCATCAGTGTGTGGGATTTGGCAGTGAGAAATAGTTCCAAATTCGTGGCAAGTATTGCACCTTTAACTTATAAACTACACAGGATGCAAGTACTACCCATTGTATCACTGTTGTATAAAATATATCGCTTGCATGGTACTATGCCCTTGTCTTGATGAAAGTAAATGCAGAAGCAACGATAAAAATCTGTTAATTTCTCTCACAGAAGTTTAGAGTGGGTTTACAATAGAAAACTGCTGTTGTGCCTTTGTACACTGATTTTTCTAGAACCAGTCAGAAATGGAAACCGCTACTTAACAGGGAAAAAAAATCAAAACTTTTGGTCTTTATTTCTAATTATGAAATTTTGTCAGTTTTCAGATTTGAAAAAATTCACCCAGCTCTTAGGTTACTTTCTCTCTGTCACTTTCTAATTCAGTAGAATATTTGTAATTGGGAAAACTTGGTAAATGGCCTTGTGTTCCCACTAACAGACATGCTTGATCAGCAACAGGCTCCATTTTAATAGTGATGTCGCTGGATAGTTCCATGGAATTAATATACTCTTCAGAGGAGCCGGGCTGATGAAGTTGCTGTCCTGTTGTGCCAAAACCCACTGTAAAATGGGCTTAAAGCATGTGTTTGCACCTTTGGCCCACTGACTTTAGTGGTGCTCACGAGCAGTAGGAGTCAGTGACTTTTATAATTGCCTGCTATGAGCTGGACAGAGATGTTTGTCTAATGCAGACCACTGAAAAGCTGCCATCTAGTACAACACCTATGGTACGTACTGTTCATGCACCTACCTAAAAGCCGTAACCTAGGAAGGTAAAGCCTTTACGTTCTATAACCAATCCCCTGAATCCTCTAATCCCCATGTGTGCAAATTATTCTTGCTTGCTCGTGTGTGTATATGGCTGTGGTATCTTGGCAATGTATGTCCCTGGGGATAGTTCCAGAGGGGGAGGGATAGCTCAGTGGTTTGAGCATTGGCCTGCTAAATCCAGGGGGGGAGGGATCGCTCAGTGGTTTGAACATTGGCCTGCTAAACCCAGGGTTGAGAGTTCAATCCATGAGGGGGCCACTTGGGGATCTGGGGCAAAATCAGTACTTGGTCCTGCTACTGAAGGCAGGGGGCTGGACTCGATGACCTGTCAAGGTCCCTTCCAGTTCTAGGAGATGGGATATCTCCATTAATTTCTCTTTTTTATTTCTAATTTCTTTTATAGTTCTGACTTGAGAAATGTACCTGCTTTTGCCTTATTTCCAAGAATTTCCTTATGTTTACCTTTGCAATATGTTGCCCTTGCACTTGTCTGAAGACGTATACTCCGTTTTTTGGCATAGTATTTCCTGTGCTGGCTATCTTGTCACACATTGTTTATGTTCTGCTAAATAGATATTTTTTAAAAAATCAGCTGATGTTGGGTTGGAAAGAAAACACCTGCTTTTGTTGTTGTTGTTGTTTTTTCCTTACAAAGCCTGCAAAATACATAAACCAACTTGCAGCAGTCATCTGCTGCCTTGTGACACTGCATTTTAAAGATATTGAATTTATATTTATTGCCTACAGACTGAATAAATTGGAGAACTTCCACAAGGTGGTTGTCCAAGAACTTGCCAATCTTGAGAAGGATGCTCAAATTTTATCCATCCTTGAGAAGGACACAGTGGTGTGTATGTCTTAATTTGTTTTTGACCCATACATGGATTGTATGTCCAGTTCCAAAATAACACATGTACTCTTTGGGAAACTCTTGTAGGACTTTTGGAATAAACAGTCCATCAAACTGAGCTCTTTCTGTAATCATCAAAAGCAAAGGTATTTATCTTCCAGCTGTCTTTTAAATGTGTCATTTTAGAGATAGGAAATATCTTTGCTCAGTCTTAGTCATCTAGTTAAATGATCAGTTCTGATGCTGGTCATTACTTCTGAGACAAAGTAGGCGAGGTAATATCTTTTATTGGACCAACTTCTGTTGGTGAGAGAAACAAGCTTTTGTTCTGTTTTAACCAGTGCTGCTTGGAAACCTGTAACTAATAGATACAGACCAGAGCAGCAAAATTTGGATTTAAATAGTTCCATAGTTTTCAGGTGTTTGGATCTGAGGTTTTGGTACAGGACCACCTTTATGTTGCTTACATGTGCTTGAAGTAACTTACTTTGGTTAGCAGGTTTCGTAAACTGTAACGTGGTGGTAGTTCTTTACAGGCTTCCCTGGAGTTTTGGTTTTGCATAAACCCAAAATGCAAATGAAACCCTTGACTCCCCCAAATTGGTCCTTGTACCTCCTTACCACCTTAAAATAGCTTGTCAAGTCCAGCATCCTTGCTCCAGTATCTTCTGTTCTGGAGCAGTTGGCCTCTGACTGGGATTTTTGAGGAGGTGCCAGAGGGCTAGTCCCTATCTTCTGTATTTGAGAGCATGTCTGGTATGCATTTGCCCCCCAAATTTCTGAAATGGTTTTCTTGAGGAGGCTGGAGGCTCTCGCTATTCAGTCTGGGTAACAGTGGACAAAATAAAAGCATGTTCACTCTGTGGCTAACAGTGAGAGCCGTGTGCACTTGGTACTAGGGTTTTCCTTATGCTAGCTATTATGTTGGCCTTTGAGCTGCAGTTAGGGGAATCCCAGGAATTTATTTATGAAACAGTAAGCATGGACACACTGAAATGAGGCCAGCCAAAGAGATTTTCCAAGTTTTATTTTTATTTTTCTTCCAGGATTCAGTCTATGGATTCAGTATTGGAAGAAACTGCAAGGAGTTTTAAAGATACAATACAAAATACAAAGGTAGGTGCTGTACACCAGCCGCTTTGTATCCGGATTCTGAGCTGGGGAGCAGTTGATAAGCAAATGAAGTATGACTCTATTTGCTGAGGAATTGTTAATGAGAAACTTTTCCATTAAGTAGATAAGGCAAGATTATCCCATCTAGGTTGTTTCATCGTCTGGTTCAACATGCTTTGGGATGGTTGGCTGTGGAACACTGTGCATATAAGCACAGTTCATCCTTCCCCAACCTATTAAACAGCTTGTTACAAGATCTGTTAAACACGATGCATGTTGATGATAAAACTTCAGCTTGTTCTGAAACAGACTCTAGATCAACCAATGTTGTTGAGATGAGATTTTTCCTAATTCATGTTTTTTGTCCCTTTTCTTGCCATAAAGTCACCTTGGTGTTTCTTCTTTGAACAGTGAAATCAGCATTTCATGGACCCAGTTAAAAATAGTACAAAACTGCAGAATTGGTTACGTGCCATTTTTAGCCTTTTGCCCAGTCCTTCTCCTCTTGCATTCATACCATGAAAGAGCCAGGCACAGTCATACCTCCTTCTAGTGCCCCCAGGGGTCTCTACCATCACCCATGGGGGACAAGGAAGGATTTTCCTTTCTGGGGCTCCTCTTGGGATTATTACTTATGGCTAAGATTTAATGGCCTAATAGAACCATTAATCTTCTAAAGTGCTAGAATAATACTTCTCCTGTGGTCACTTCATTATTTAAAGAGAATAACTGTAGAAGGTCACTTGCATTTTCTCTTGCCTCTGTCTGTTTGCTTTATTTTTTTAAAGCAAAATTCAAACCCTAATTTTTGTAAAATGTGAAAAATCTCTAAAATAAATACTGGTTCCTTTTACAGTAGGAGACGATATAACTCATGCTGAATTATGACTCTACCAAGGATCTAAGCTACATATTTTTGCATAAGCCATTGAGCAGGTGATAGATTCCTATCAGGAGAATCTTTAACAGCGTGTTCAGATGAACTAAACATTCAAAATGTTATAGATGAATTACAAAGGTTTTATCAAGCTCTACCCCCACCCCACACACTAGTTCCACTGTTCATTTCTTATATGTAGACCTGTTTAATGTCTCTGGCATAGCTTTAGAAGCTTGTGACCACTGCTTTAGTATTCCTGTGATGGTGGGATCTTCTGGTTTTCATGATTTGTGCATAATGCTATTGGTGTGCATGGTGCTTCAGGAACTCAAGAAGGCCAAGTCCCCATGCCAAGGAGGGTAAACCGTATGCTAGTGATAATTATACTAGCTAAAGTGATGTTCATGTGGCACTTCAGAGAAAACCTTCTTTCACTTACATGTCAGATCCTGAATTCATGATTCTGTTTCCCATGAAACTGATGGCTTTGCAAGCACTTGCCAGTGGAGGGAGTGCAGCCCTTTGCTCTGTTGTGGGCAGCACTTTTGAAAGTGAAAGGTAGAATGCTGAATCCTGGAGTTGTCACATCACAGAAGATGCTCAGTACCTTGCAGTATTATGCTCTTAACTGAACAATTGGCAATTAAAAATAAAACACAGGTTGTTTAAAAAAAAGTAATTGATTTCTAAATTTCAATTAATTCCAGATTACTTTTGCAAGTCTTTATATTAATATGCTCATATTTTTTTCTAAAATACTTGTGTTTTTCTCCCTGCAGTATGAACATCCACAGGAGAAGGTGGAAGAAAATAGTAAGGTGTTCGTTGTTGCTTCTGATTAACAAAACACTATTGTACTGTAAAACAATTTTTGAAGACATCACACACCTTACGAAGTTCTATAGAAGAACTTTGAGTCTTGTGGAAAATATGGAAGATGTATTTTCCTCAATCTCTCCCCTCTCAAAATAATTACGATGCTATTTTTGACTTTTTTTAAAAGAAGGTGCTGCTAATTTCTCAGATGTCTCCTTCCATTGCAGTGCTACCTTTAGGTCCAACTTATATTTGATGAGTTTCAAGGATGAACAGAAATCCAAATACTTGATATACTTACACATGCTTTATATCACAAATTGATGTAAAATGGATTGCATTAGACGTTTTGTTAATACCTTTACAAATAAACTCCTTTAGTCACTATAGGCTGTTCATTTTAATGATTTAAGCAACATGTTGCTCCCTTGTGACAATTAAATTCCCCTTCGTTTCTTTGTATTATAAAAAGGAGAAAATTTTCTCTAAATGAGGAAAAATATCAATTTCTCCATCTTTTTAACCCTTTAGTAACTTAAGAAAAGCCTGTTATTCTTATGTTTTGGTTAGCTGGGATGTATTACCAGGGCCTAATGGGTAATCTAGGGTGCATCTCTGACTCTGTTGCTCACTTACCTCCTATGTGCACCTGATGTCAAGGGAGTTGCCATAATAGACTTTGAAATCTGAGCTCCAGTGCGCACCCCCACCCCCAATCCCAGCTGGAAGACTTCAAAGTCCACAAGGATGCCTCTCTTGGGTCTAGAAGATTCCATGCTCTTCACTGGGCTCCAGGTTTCCAACCCCAGACTCCCACCTCTCTAGATTTGAAGCCATTGTCTTTCAGTTAGCACCTTCTACTTTGAAGCTGGCTGGCACTGGAGAGGCTCGTGTCTATGGCCTGTGGGAGCCCAAAACGCAGGGAAGAGAGAATGTTGGCTCTCAGGAAATGTTTCCTGGGCTTGGACAGAGACTAAGCAAAGTTAAGTTAATGGAGATTCCTACTTAAATGGAGTTCAGAAATCATGTTTGCCCTGTACAGACAAATTGCATTTAATAGTTAATAGTATAGCAGAAAGTACAGGTCTGTCTCATCTTATGCGGGGGTTCCGTGCCACGGTCAGCACGTAAAGCAAAAACCGCGTATAGTCAAAATTACATTGAGTTCAATGGCGGGCGGAATCGCCCGCACTACAGGTACAGTATTAAAATTGTTATTTTTCTCTTTTTTGTTTTTGTTTTTGCCAACCGCGTAAAGCTGAAATCGCGCATGTTAAATGAGCGTAAGATGCGACAGACCTATAGAGAGATACCGGGTGCCGGTATCAAGGACTTCACTGGAAACCTAAACTTGGTAAATTTGCAAGTTGCTATGGCTGTCCACAACCTTTCAAATTCCAGCAGCATTGAGACAGCCATTGAGGACAAGGATGACCTGGTCCCCCACAACCTTCTCCCCACCAGGACTGGCTCTGAAGGGTGGAGGAAGGGGTCTGTTGTGATATTTGGGCCTACACATTTACCATAATTGTGAGCTCAACTGTGAAAAGTGAGTGAAAATTAATAAAATGTCACAATAACCCATAACAAGAACTATTGATTTGGGGGGGTGGGGAGGAGAACAAAAGAGACTGACTAAAGTAGTCCAAACTAAAAGCCCTGCTGATGTAACTCAAGGTCTGTTAAGATCATGCCTGGTAAATAAGAGAAGGGTAGGACTAGAAATTGATGAACCAAAATTGGCATGTCCAAAATTAGGCCTAACTGGTGGATAAATTAATGAGGGGATGGATTATTCCACTCATCGCTCCTTTTTGGGGGATCCTCAAAAAGAGATTGTGGGGTGGTGGGGGGGTGAAGTTGGCTACCATAATGCTGGCTGACTTAAAGGAGGGGATGTGAATGCTGGCTGAGTGAAAGATGAAAGAAGGGGAAGGCATGAGCTTCCATCATGACTACCACCCTGCCATCTCCTGAGACTTTCTTCTTCCTACTCTTGAGTGATGTCTTGTCCTGACCAAACCAGAGGGAGCCAGAAGGCTGCACCACCTCCACTGGCTTTAGCTAAATCCTGAACACAACTTGGGATGCGAGACACTCTTTCTCTTTCTCTTCCCTGCCATATTTTTTTCATCTTTCCGATCTCTCTCTCCTTTTGCTTTCTGTCTAACAGTAGTCTTGTTTAGCTGGCCAAGACTGCATAGTTTGCAACGTTGCTGTAAACGGTGACCAAAAAGGCAGCTAATGTAATTCCCTAAAAAGTCCAATGCTGATACAAGTTTGCCAGGTCTCTGAATAGGAGATAAGACCATGAGCTGTTTCTGTTTCTATCTTTTTTTTTTAGTTTTCAAGCAGTGAATTTGCAAATGAGAGTCAAGACCAGAGACAGAAGCTGCCTTTTCTTTGTTCTTTTCTTTCCCCTTGTTTTGTCTGCTAGGAGAAGGGACTGGCCTCTTGCAACAACAGCCCATCTCTGCTAACTTCTTCCTCAAAAGGACAGTTTATTATCTTGAATGCCATTTAAAAGACTGTCAGGCAAGGGGTGGGGGGCGTGCAGGGAGGAAGGGTTCTTTTTAAAAAACCTCTGTCCAGCAAAAGGGAAAGGGAACAAAGGATGATCAAACAAAAGCCTTATTTAATACTTTGCATTTCAAATGCTTGAACTGATTTTCCTTCTTTATCTTTAATACAAGGTTTAAAAGATTTTTTTTTAATAGTGTAATTGCCATGGTAGTAAGCAGGCTGAGGTCTCTGTACACAAAACCCTGAACCTTCTTTTCAACTGTTTTAGTTAGGGTTACCATACATCCTCTTTTTCCCGGACATGTCCGGCTTTTCGGCACTCAAACCCCCGTCCGGGGGGAATTGCCAAAAAGCTGAACATGTCCGGGGAAAATGCCGGCCAGGCACTTCCCCTCCCGCGGCGGCTCTGCTCCTCCCCTGACTCTTCGGCTCTGTTTAAGAGCCAGGCTGCCCGAGCGCTACCGGCTTCGAGCAGCCCCCATGCCTCCGGACCCTGTGCCACCGGAGCCCGGGAGGGAAAGTGCCCGGCTGGGGGGCGCAGGGTCCGGAGGCAAGGGGGCTGCCTGAAGCCCAAGCGCTACCGGCTTCACGGTTTGCCGGGCAGCCTCCAGACCCTGTGCCCCCGGCTGGGCGCTTCCCCAGCGCAGC